>NC_140078.1:44636542-44885557 GCF_964194135.1 Talpa europaea
CTGTGCCGTTCTTATAAACATGAATGCTTTTTTTGTTTCTTGTTATTGTCTCTTTGGAGCAAGCAGTTCTGAATCTTGCACAAGGGGAAAGAGATGCACAGATAAGTGAAAGCCAAAGTGACGGGCTGTCGGCCCCTCTAGGAGAGCAGAGTCTGTGGCCATAACCCCCTACTCATCCTCCTCTCCTACTTGGACTGGCACTGATGGGGAAGTCTAAAATCTCTGTCTTTCCCTCTGCCACCTTTACCTCTCCCTCCCCCTCTCTGTCAGTTTTTCTTTCTCCTCCTTCCTTCCTCTCCCCTCCTCGCTTCTTGTCTTCTTCCCCCTTTCCTCTGCTGCCTTCCCTCCCTCATCTGTTGCTCAAACAAATTTGGTTCAAGAGGACTTTCCTATTTTCAGTTCAATGGAGTTAACATGTCACTAACACAGATAATAGGGGGAAAATGAAAATCAAGTAAAATAACAGAAACAGGGGCAGAGCAGGCACACAGCCCTGTGGGGTCTGGTGCCCAGGCCTGGTCTGTGCCAAACCCTGGTGCATCCTCAAGGGGCTGACCCTCCTGTCTCCTTGGGAGAGGCATCCCAAAGCCAGGAGCAGTTGTGGCTCCAAGTGAAGAGTTTGGTCTCCACGGGTGGTGTCCTGCCAGAGTTCTGCCAGTTCTGCCAGTGAGCAGAGCCTGCAGAGCCAACAGAGCCTGCAGGGCCAGTGGCAGGTGGGAAAAGCTATTGGCAGTCCCCACACCATTCTTTATGCCCCCCCTTTTTCTGTGATGAACTTTTCTCTTCATAGCACTTGTTCTGAAATACGGGGACTCTTCCGTATTTCTGAGAAGGTGAGTCTGGATTAATGAAGTCAAAATTAAAAGCCAGATGCCCGCTGAGAACCTCAACTTGATTACTTTTTAAGCTGCCTATATTAATGGCTATTAAAGAACCACTAAGTACACAGTTTGCAACTAAGAGACATTCAGAATTAATCTACACACTGGGCTCACAGGGCACTTCTGAAAGCTTTTAAAATAGTTCTTTTAGGTTTAAA
This sequence comes from Talpa europaea, assembly GCF_964194135.1. NCBI lineage: Eukaryota > Metazoa > Chordata > Mammalia > Eulipotyphla > Talpidae > Talpa > Talpa europaea. The sequence continues at coordinate 44,637,582 of NC_140078.1, forward strand.
TAATATACATTGTCCTCCCCACCCCCCGATAGACAAATGTCCTTCTCTCCTGATACTGTCTTAGTAATTTTCTTCCAGTAATATTTCATAACATTTCTTAAGTACCTTATACAGGCCATGAAAAGGAGTAAAGGAAAGGAGACTGGTTTTGTCTGCTTTATTAGGTAACTACTCTGTGCCTGGCACTTAACAGGTGAATTGCTAACCTCACAGGAACACGAACATCCTCCTCTTTGTCTACCGTTCCATTTGAAAACCTGGTACAGTGTACCATGTAGAGTTGGTATTCAATAATTGTTTGCTAACTATATAACTTTAATCCTCACAGTTATGATTATGATTATTATACATAAGTCATATTATTATCCACATTTTATGGATGAGAAATTGAGACTAAGGAAGAAGTAGCCTGCCCGAGGTCACATATCCACACACTAGAACTGAGATTTGAAACAGGGCCACTCTACTAAGGCAGCTGTCACTGTATCATTCCTGCCTCTCAGACTTCAGAGCCCAGTGCAGGTGTCCTTAATTTCAAATGTATAATACACAAGGAATGGCTGTTATTTGTATCTTATCAGAAATCTCATGTTCTTTGCAATACTCTGCAATTAGGAGAAACTTTGTCACAAAACTCCTAAAATACAGTTAAATTCTGGTTATTTATTCAAATATATGTTACCAATTTTATTTTTTCTTGACTAGTGAAGTTACACTAGAGTTACATTCAGGGTGGTTTCCTTATATATTCAGTGACACTGATTTTGAAGGTGGCAGGTACATGGGGGCAACCGGAGCCAAGCCTATTATCATTTAAAATGTTTTAGGTCACAGACCTGCTTAATAAATCCCATTATTCCTGCATAGAGTTAAGTACTTTCAGTTAAAAATTGATAATTTTATTTTCACAAGTCTACTATATTTTTAAAAAAATATTCCAAGGGAAAGTTGAGGCAATCAACGCTGTCTTTGTGTCTGATCAGGAGAACCTTCTAAATTTCCAAAAGCTTAACAAAACAGGTTGGAAGAACATAAAAGCTTGTTGTGCGCACTCTCATTGCATTGTGGTTCTTTTCATTTTTTAAAAATTAGCCGCCAATCTACACATTTCATCATTATTCCAGGTATTCTGGTGCAAATAATAATGAAAAACAAAATTTGAACAGGACAGCAGGGAATCCAATTTGGCTTCCACAGAGCCCCACACCTCCACACCCCCATATTTAACTGGGTCATAGAATATGCCTTCAGTCATTTGTTCTATTGGAACCTTCTTTTTGAGGGCAAATTAGCTCAGATGTACAATTCTGTTTTTATGGGCAGGAACCTTTCTATGGGCAGGAACTGATATGCAAAAGAGGAAGGGGTCAAAGGGAACTAAAGGCAGTCTTTTCAAAATACAGCTGAAAGCCATAGTGTTTGAAAACATCTTAGCAAAGAGATATTTACTGCAGAAGGAAGAATCCACAAGAATATTAGTAAACACCTTCATAGTGAGATATGTGAAAAGATGTTAGATATTGTGTTAGACTGGCTTTAAATAGAGAAAATGGAGTTCTCTGTGCTCACATATTTGGCTAAACTGGTCCAGAGCTAAATTCCAAGTTACCCAGGAACTGGGTTGGCGCAGTGACTGTTCTCTCACGGTAGACCACTCACTGGAAGGGGGAGACTTTCCGAAAAGATCCGTGGGCCACTGTTCCCTTGGTTCTCAAACGACTCACAGTAACTACTGTTCATTAAGCAGCCATGGGAAAGACACCCATACTCAGAATTTACACATGCTTTTCTAGAACTTTTCCTGATTTCTGACTGTCATCATAGGCCACTTCCTAAGTAGCTTCCTCAAATATAATTTTTTTTTTTTACACTTCATCACTTAAATAATCTAAGTTTAGAATCATTTTCTTCTACCCTCTTCCCAATTTTAGAAGACTTCATGCGTGGCCAGCACCAAAATGAGGTACAACCAAAATGAGACCCACATCTTAAAAAACTGCCCCCAAATAATGATTTCCACACATATTATCAAAAGAACTGATGTCTAACTCTTTATCATGACTATAAAGTGAACAGCATTGCCCAGGAAAAATGTTGTGTTCCTATTCATCTCAAAGTTGTTTTTTTAATTAAAAAGTGGATAAACACAAAGTTACACTATTAACTATTTTTAACTCAATAAGGCTGTAGGCTGTTATAAAGAGTACAGTATCTTATCTTACTTTCTTAGCAGTAAAGTTATCTTAATGAACGAGTACTTTCATGTGGACATTTTAAAACTCAAAATTAAAATATACACAGTAGAAAACTCACTTGTATACTTATTAAATTCCAAAAAAAATGTACCTGTGATACTGAGGTTTCTACAAGGTCATTTGGTTTCTATTTAAAGAAGGACTTCAGCGAGTTTCTTTGGTGAAAACTGTATTTTACTTAGACCCAAACAAGTAAAATGATGCAAATCCTAATGGTAGTGTCCACTTGTTTATAAACCCACACATATATGTTTATTAACAGTAATAGAAAAGTCATTCTTGATTTTCTCGGTAAGGACATTGTCCTAAGTACTGTAAACTTTTTTTTTTTCATTTTATTTAGAGAAGTGTTCACTGTGTAATTGGTGGAGAGATCAGATCTACAAATGTAGATACATACGCACAGATACAAACGCACAGAGAAAATGTTTCAAGAGCAAACACATCATATTACCCAGTTCTATTTACCTTTTACTCTTTGCAATAGAAATTGTGGCTTTAGCCCAACCTAATATGGGGTATTTCAGCTTAGCTCCAAAGAGGATGGGGTGCAGACAGCCCGAGGGCTGGCGGACTCCCCGCAGTAAGGCCACATGGTTTCCGGGCTAACAGGAAATTCTCCCTTAAGGACTTGTGTTCTGAGCTCAGTTCTTTTTACAGCACCCACAAAATTATAATCAATTAAAATTATGTAACTTTAATAGAAGTTAATGACAAATAATCTCTATTCACATTTCTTAAGCTATAATCTCAGTATACAGAATATGGATTCAAAATTTAGGTTCCTTAAATAGTTGTGCCTGGGACAAGTAACTAGCTCAGTATGGCTGTGACATCTGCTGGGTATCAGGCCTACCCAGGATTTCTTGGAGCAGAATGCCATTCTGTAATCCACAACCTTTAACCTAAATGTCCTGATGCAAACCCAGTAGGCGGCAGGGGCGTCATCAATAGAACTTCACAGAAGCTCACAACTTCCCCATTTGTAGGACTACAAAAAATCGGCATGTCTATATTTATAATCTGGTGGAAAATATCCAGGTCCACCAGAAAGCAAAGCAGAGAAAACCTCATTTTATTAACACCATTGTCATATTTTTCTATGACCCTTAAATATTTTCAAATCATTTATTGTCAATGTTTTACTTTCTTTTCTTTTAAAGGAAATTACATTACTTTTTACAAAGTCATTGTTTGCTGTTAATCAAACTGAACGATCATTAAATCTGGGGAAACATATAGATGGAAATGGGAAAACACGTGTAGAAAAGTACTAGAAATTCCCAAACCATTTCTAAATGGTAATTAATTGCCTCATCTTTAACAACCTGAAAAACAGGCAGTGTGATTTTAATGAAATGGGTTGCACAGTTTTTCAATGTTTTTACTGTGACTCCCTTGAATATCACTTTAGTTTTCTACCTGACACCAGCTCAGCACAGAGGAGAAGGAAAAGGTCACTTTTTCAGGCTAAAAGTAGGGCTTTCACTAGGGGGTCCCTGGCTCTCTAGTTCCATTAAAAGCCTGGAGGAAATTTCAGAGTGCCTCAGAAGTAATTTTATAAAAGATCAATTCCTCATTTTCATTTCTCCTAAAGATTCTAAATTAAACAATTTCCCATTAGGTCCAGGGACGGATCTTATGTGCCATTTTGTTTGCTTCACGTTTGCCAGTGAAAATCTGATTTCACAACAAAAACTTAACAAAAAAATGACATTCACAGGGGAACTCTTAGCTTTAGAAAATGACTTGAATCCAAACCATACTGTTCAAATGTAAACAGCTTCAGAAACAAAATACTTGACTATCTGTTTTAGTGAGTTAAAAAGGAAGCATTAAAAGTTATTTCAATATGTAGAACGTCATGTAAAAAGATTTTACGTTGTTTTTAGTTGCTTCGATAGTGTCTGCAAAACTACAAAATAAAAAAAGGCAGGCTGGGGGAGAGAGCTGAAAAGAGAGAGAGAGAGAGAGAGAGAGAGAGAGAGAGAGAGGAAAGACAAGAAGTGGAGGAGGAGAGAGAAGGAACAACCTGGGTTTTGCCTTTGTATTCCCTGCCTCCTCATCAGGTCCCAGAAGTACCAGAACAACTGTTTATCAGAGTTAACTTTTGGCGCGAAACGGCAGGAAGAGAGTCAAATTTGCTTTCACAGCGAGCTGATTGCTGAAGAAAAATGAATCGTTGCACACTTGAGTGAGAAAATACGAAGAAGGCACTTTTCCTCTAATTAGGACCCATTTTAAGCAATTCGTTAAGCTGTGGCCCTGTGTCATAAGCCATCAGGAGGTGGAGCATGAGACAACCCAAAGCAGAGAGTGCAAATGGAGCATGATGATATTCTCCATCACCCCAAGACAGCCAGCAGGAGGGGTACCGCAGGTGCTGGAACACAGGCCCCCCAGGAGGAGTAAAACCCACTATTTTTCCCCTGTAGTGAAGAAATCATGTGGCACTCACCGTGAGCCTGCACCTCCCAGAGGCCAAGAGGACTGCCTTCCCCACACAAATCTTGATCTCTGGGTCTTCCGATGCTGGGTGCTAAATCTCCTTGACTCAGGCACTTGGGAAGCACCCTGCTCCCCTGGGTGGCAGGCTGTCTACTACACTGCCTCCTTCACACTCCACTAGGGCAGAGAGCAAGGTGGAACCATTCACCAAATATGCAAAAAAGGAGGGAAGATTGTTTTCTCTCAGGACAACACAGGCAGGAAGGGAGTCTGTGTTTCCTGTCCTGACCAAAATGGGTTCAGAGATTATTAGGACGTCTGATTTGACAGTCTTGTGGTGGAAGAGGGACTCTTTTAGTCAACAGGAATTGTGAGTTCCCCAAAGGCAAAAATGGTCATGGGAGAAGGGAAATAGAGCCAGGTCTGTAACAGGGAAGATCCATTTTCAACAGTTGTTCACCAGGTGGCTTATGGAAGGCACCAAGGCCATCAACCTGTTTATCACAGTAAAAAAGCCAACTGAAACTATCAGGCAGTGGCCCGTAGATTAGGCCTAGCTGCCTTCCCATCAGGTTTTTCTCAGGAGTGACTGCCAACACCACACAGTGTGGCAGCCCTGCCTACCTGTGCCCTGGGACACTTTCTGCAAAGCTTCATTTGTTGGCTATTATGTTTTACTTGTACTAAAGCAGCACTTCACTCTTCATGTTTCACAGTGTCTTAAAAGTATTTGTTAGAATGTCATCAACCATTAAAAAACAAGTTAAACAAAAGGTACTGAAGCAGCTACACTGAAAATTAAAGGATGTGAAGAGATATTATGGGAGATGCAGAAAGATAACTGGAGGTGTGAAGACATTTATTAAACTGAAAACAACAAAAATGCCCAGAGTCTACACGAAGAAACCAGTGTGAGCATTTAGTCAACACCACAACAAAAGCAGTTTTGTTGCTCTTGCTCTAGCCTGGTTTGAGGTGCCGAAGTCCCTGATGAACCTCATTCCTTTCTTTTCATCTGAATTTTAAACGTGTGTGTGTGTGTGTGTGTGTGTGTGTGTTGCTGATCCACAGAAACCCAACCTTTCTCAGACATGCATCACACATATACAAGAGCCTGCTTTGAGCAAATTAAAACCTTCAGTCTCAAGGTGGAACCTGGACCAATGATTCTCTTCCTGTAAGCCTCAAAGGCTGCGTCACTTGGTGTTTCTATATCTCGGATTTTCTCCCATGAAATAGAATAATTATACAGACATGGCTGAAGGTTTGGACACCAGACAGGGAGTGATGATAATGGGTGTGCAGGAAGGTCCCATGGCCAGAAGCAGGAGTGACAGTCCCCAAAACTGTCAGTCAGTCTCAGAAATAGCAAGGACTGATAGGGAACCAACAAGGGTCTTGGTTTGCTTTTTGTGAGCTGACTCCTCTAACATGACTCTCCTTTAGAATAAAGCAACAAAACCCAATACTTATTTTATACTGAAATTATTTCATAACGGCAAAGACTGGAGGAAGAAAAAAAATACCACTAGACTAAACTTGCCATAAAATTCTGGGTTAACTGTGTCTCTATTATGCATATAAAGTACTAGGCTGACACTCAAAAGTACTAACATCATTTGTGACTAAACTCGGCATTAAAAATAGGAAAATCATTTTGTTTCAGTAAAATGTAAAAGACAAGTAATACTTAGTACTAAAATGCCAGTACTTAGTACTTTCATACTTAGTACTAAAATGCCAGGTCTACCTGATGTTAAAGCAGTTTTTCACCTGCTAGCCATGCCTCTCTCTCCATAATGTGCACTTGCTTTAAGTATCTGTGTGTGCAAATACTCGTGCAGTTTCTGTATCTGTTAATATGCACATAATTTGAGAGATAAATATAATACTTATGGCATGTAGTCAGTGTGTGTGTGTGTATATATATACACATACATACATACATAGTGTATCAAATTTCAAAAGTTTACCATTTATATTGACAATATACTATTACACTAACTAAATGTGAAGCACACATATTCAAATCTACAAATAAAGGGGTAAAAAAATCCTCAAACCAAAGGACCACCATCCTCAAACTCTAAATCTCTGTACAAGTAACAAAGATGACAAAGCTGTAGACACTGCTGGATTTCAGACCCCTTTTCAAGTAAGTTCTCTATGATGTCAATTTTTCAGCAAGAGAAACGGCTGCAAAGACAGTCACAGTTTGCTCAGGACACTGGGCAAACTTGTCAAATGGTCGAGTATAACACACACTAACACACACACACTTACTTTATTTACAGATCTGTGGGCTTATCCTGTAAGACAATGATGGGCTATTATTGCTATGATGCTCCTACATTTCAGAGGATGTAGGTTTTCCAAGATGTAGCACTTTAATTAAAACACTGATGAATTAAATAAGCAAACATGGTGGAGTTTCTACAACTCCTATCTTCAACTTTCACCAGAAAAGAGGAAGAAAACATGACCATTTAACCTAGTAAAATGTTTTTGGTCCTCAGCTCTTGTGGACTTCAGACTGCGATGTGTATACTTTCCCAGATGAAAAAGGTATGAATGTGGATTTGTGGAAATTTGTGAACTAACATATATTATGTCAAACCAGAATTATATAATGTTAAAACATGACATCACTATTTATATCTTTATGTACAAATTATTTTTTTAACATGTTCTGCATTTTCTATGATGTAAGGCGGTAACCTTCCTGTCATGGATATTCGTCAGTGTTTGAACCTTAAGCTGCATTCCAAATTATCTTATTTGTTACCGAAACGCTTCTGACACATTTAGTATAAATAATACTTAAATTGTTACTTGCAGAATCCCATATAAAAGGTGAGTCCAATTAACCTCATAAAACAAACATCTTCAACCAAAGAAATAAATTCAAGATGCTCCAATCATTTCCTTGAGGTTTCACTGTCCTCTCAAATCATAACCAAATAAGTGCAAATCATTTGAATTTCTATTGGAGATTCAATATTATAAACATGAAATATTTTCAACTTTTATACATTTCATCTCTTTTAACAGAAGTGAATTTGACTAGTGAGGAAATATGTCTTTAACACCAGTTTGTTTCTCCAAGTTTCTAACAGTCACTCCAGGTTGAAATGGGCAGTGTGGAGAAGGGTGGGAAATTCTGAGCATGCACTCAGAGCTCAGAACAGTGCCTTGACATGCACTCTGGGTTGGTGGTCTCGACAGAGAGGAAACTGCCTTTGAAAGCTGTGCCTAATCAGACCCTATGGAACCCTTACACTTTCTGCTCTCTAGCTGCCATATTCTGTGTTTGCAAATTAAAAGAAAAAAAAAAAAGCACGTCTTCACGAGATTCTTTAGGAATCCTCAATGATCCTTGATGATTTTTAAAAACACGTTTCAAACACAGTCACAAATAACCGGATGCCTTATTATGAGGAGGTTTGTAACACCATAGTCAAAATTGCAGTCAGCAAAAGTACTACTAACTTCTCAAAAGCGGGATAATACCTGTTTTACAAAAAAGCAAGTTCAGGCTCGATGTAAGTATTTTACAGTGTGAGCAAAAAGTTCTCGCCTCAGAAATCAGAAAAGAAAAGCTCTTTATGCATGACTTTCTAAAGGCTGACTTCCGTGATCTCACTCTGTCAGTATATATCTATTTAAATATGACTGGGAGCAAGAATGTCCTCTACGGTGACAGCGCGGCGGCTCAGAAGTGTCCACTGCCCGCCCGGTCCTGCACCTGCACTCAGCCTCAAGGGAGCGAGGCTTTGACAAAAGTCAAGGCTCTCTCGGTTCCCAGCTAGGAAAAGCAGATCTGAGCGAAATCAGGAGATACACACCCTACTGCCTTGTCTTTTTTCCTTTTCTCTCGCGTATTTAATCCTCCAGCCACCCCAAGTTTTTCTATTGAAATTCAATTTGAAACACTCACGTGAATATGTGCGTCGCACTTTGGGGGCCAACACTGATCCTCGGGCACGAAGAGCAACCTCGGAACCGGGGCTCCCTCAGCTCTAACGGGCTCGCCCGGGTCGGACGCCTAACAGCAGCCCGGAGTCCCGCCCGGGCTCGGCAGCGCTCGGCGGGGGCCCGAGGACCGTGGCGCGGTCGCCGCCGGAGCGCGGGCCGCGCGGGCACTTGTTAGAGTGCCCTGCTAACTTGGCCGCCGAGCTCTTCCCAGCTTTCTTTCACAATGACTTCCTGAAGTTGCTCACTAGCATTGTTCCCCATTTCTCCGACGCGCTCCCCACCCCCCGCGGCTCCGACCGGGCTCTCGCGCTGGCGGCCAGTCGGCTGCCCAGCGAGCACAGCGCCGCCCACGGGCCGCGCACCTGGGACCCTCCGCGCCGCCGCCCCCCGCGGACAGCGCCTCGCGCCGCCGGCCGCGAGCGCCCCTGTCGCCCGAGCGCGCCCCACGGCCCCGCGCGCCGCAAACTTTAGGGTCGCGCACACTGTGGGTCGCGGCTTCCTAGCCCGGCAGCCGCGCGCACGCCCCGCGCTCCCCCGACTCGCCGCTCGGGAGCACGGAGCCGGACGCGAGCGCGGAGCGGAGCGGGACCGGAGCCGGGCGGAGGCGGGACAGCGGTGTGGAGAGGAGTCGGCGGCCGAGCGGGACTCCGACGGGGCGCCGAGGACGGCGCGCCGCCCCGCAGCCGGGTGGCCGGCTCGGGAGACGCTGCCCGGACTGCAACTCCCGGGCCGCGCGCACAAACTTTTGCGCGGCGCCGGCCGGGCTCCAGCCCCCCGGGACCGCAGGGGCGGCGGCGGGCGCGGGCCGTACCTGCTGGCGCCGCCGCCGGGTGCAGCCCGCTCGCCCGCGCCGGGCCCGCTCGGCGCGCAGCCGCCACCCCCGCGCGCAGAGCCACCGGGCCCTCCCCTCGGAGCGGCGCTTCCTCATTCCAGCGCCGCATCGCGCCGCGGCCCCTCGCGCCGCGCGGCCACCGGTGCTCTGAGCCCGCGGGCCCGGCGGCCGCCTTGGCGGGGGCGCCGAGGGACCCGCGCTTAACCCCTCGGGGCCCGGCGCGAGCCACGCCGGCTGCCGCGCCCGGCCGTCCAGAGCCCAGGGGCGCCGCTTCGGACGCCCGCACGCTCGCCCCAGCGGGGCTGCTCTGGGGACTCGGGACAACGTGCAGCACTTTCCCGAGTGTCTGGGGGCGTCTCTGTCTGTCCAGCTCCACTTCCCTCGAACTGGGGGCACTCGGCTCCCGGGCTCTGGCTGCGACCCCAGGTTATGAGTGCCCACCCGAGGGGGGTGGGAAAAGTTGATCCTCCGCAAGTGAGGGGAACGTGCAATTCATTTTCCCAGACAACCAATGGAATACCTCTCGTCTCTTCCCTCCCACCTGCTCATGGCAGAAGTTAGGATCGCGCCTTCCATCTTGGCCTGTGTGCACACCCAAGTGTGAAAGCGCGGCAACAGGAGGAGGTGTCGCCGCAGGCAATCCCACAGCTCGGTTGGAAGGCTCTTTGCACCTCAGACCCTGCGCCCCCAAGCACAAGTGTCAGGTGCGGTGTTGTCTCGGTTAAAATCGGAATGCGGGCTCTGACAGTGCACCTCTTCACACTTTATGAGAAATCCCATCATGCTGATTAGCCAGGCCCCACCCGAGAGGGAGCCAGGCAAGACTATTCAATTTGAGCAGAGGAATCATGAATGCAACAAATTTATCCCGCGCTTCCACAGGCAATCGAGGGACAGGGATGAAAGAGCCCTGGCCTCTGCCCTCAACACATGCAGAGGGCACATCAGGAATGTAGGCATAAAGGCAGGATTACCCTTGTGAGCAGGACGGAAAAGATCCCCAGCGCAGCTCAGTTCAGAGGAAGGTGGGAGAGAATGAGGCAGGGCAATGCAGGCAAGGGCTAGGCTCTTGGCTGTCGAGATGGCGGAAACAGCCTACAAAGGTAACAAGGAGGAAATGTTACTTTAAGACAATTGAGTGTGGCCGGGAAAGTTAGCTACAAGGGCAAGTTTGTGGCCTGGTTGAGTTTGTTGCTATCCCTGGTGGGTGTCTCTTCTACCCAACATGAACCATAAACAGCATCTGCCCAGTTCTTCCTGGATCACATATATAAGACACCTACTATTCAAGTACTCTGTTGTGCTGAGCTGAACCTGTTAACGCCCTACTTAAAACCCAGAGGAGGCCGCACTTAAAATTAAGTTTCATAGGTTTAATTTCTAGTCCTTCCCTTACCTGTCTGACTTAGGTCAATTTACCAAACCTCCCTTAGCCTCATCTTCCTTTTCTGTTAAAAAAAAAGAAAAAGAGTCCTTATTAGGATTAAATGAAGCAGTAGATACCAGGTGCAAGACCCAAAGGGAGGCTAAAATGTTGTAGAGGGGTCACGGGACACTGCTAATTCTTAGATATTTGCAGTGTCCTGAGCTCCCAGATGCCTCTCCTTAAATGTGCATTGTGGACCCAGGAGTACATCCAAAGACTCAGACTTGTTTATGTGGCCAAGGCAATTCTTCCTGAGTCAGAAGAGCACAAGGCTGAGAGCACCAGACAGTTTGGGCTATGTGATCTTGAGTGAAGTCCTCAACCCTGCAGAACCTCCATTTCCTCATCTACAAAATGGTGACAATAATATAAGCCACAAGACTGTGAATTTTGTAGATCACGTATTCCTCGCTATATGACTAGCAGAGAGGAAGTCTCTATAAGTAATAACTATTGTTTATTGTTAACCCTGCTAACTAACCATTGTCCCCTTGAGACGGAGTAAGCGCAGTCAGGCTCCATATTTCACTCCCCCATTCCCAAAGGTGGAGCTGAAGGAACTCAGGTTGTAACTTGGGGTCTGTTGCTTTCAACCTGTGGGGCCATAGGGCACACTTAACAGTAAAAAACAATAAATGTACATCGAGGGGGGAAGAACATGCCAGGGGAAATTAAAACACATGATACTTTGTAAGAAAAGTATAGTTCTAAAGACACTTAGGTTTTTATTATCCATTCTCTATATGATAAATTATAACTAAGTTTATTCAGATAATAATTGCTACTATTCACTTTTTCTTTTGAGATGATATTATAAAAAAATAAAGAGCACATGTAGAATTAATTGCAGGCTACTTATTCAGAGCTTACTCCAGGAAAGGAGTCAGATACTGGTACTTTTGTTCTAACAGAGACCAGAAGGGGTTTTAAAGGAAAGTGAATTTTATAAAATTAAAAGATAGTTGATGTGAGATGAGGCTGTTTTGCTTCTTATTAGCTATGTGAGTTTTGACAAGTTACTTAACCTCGCTGAGTTTCAGTTTGCCATCTGCAGAGCATACCTACTAATGTGTTGATAGAATTAGGTTACATTTAAATGAGACTATATTTATAATTACTATTATAATTATATTTTCTTCAATTAAAGATGTTTAACAGCAATGAGATGAGCATCCTTTATTCCCCCAGCAGTTGAGAGACAGCAATGATATTTTTAAATAACAAGAAAAAATTTTTGTAAAAATATTTCCCTTCTCTATAGTATTAAACAAATACAGAACTCATTTAGATCCTTTTGAAAGGGAACACGTGCATGAAGAGAAAGACCTTGAACTTGGATGAAACTTTTGTATTACAGATTCTACTTCTTTGGTTTCTTTTTCCATTTTCATTATCTCCTGCTTCTGCTTCTAGTGTTTTTGAAAACTGGTGGTTGCTGGCTTAGGGCACAGCCCTTGACTATTTTTTCCTGGATCTCAACCTTGATTTTGGCTTTTTAAAGGAGAGAACCTGGCTCTCACCAACTTCTGGAAGTAAAGGAACAGCACACAGAGTTGGGGCAGGGGACTGATGGAAGCCTGGACGCAGTTTTGGCATTAGTGCTGGGTGAGGTATACCTGATGAACCCCAGGGGGAACTGCCTTTTCTCAGGAGTCATAGAAGTTCCTGGTTCTGAAGCCCACAGAAATTCAGAACTCTGTTGATCATTCTGCCTATAGATTTTGAATCAAGGATGGTTGCAACTAACAACCAGATTCTTCCCACATCACAATAATACCTTTAGTAACTGTAAGAAGAGTGCATTTAGATTCTCCAAAGCTATGACTTTTTTTTTTTTAAAGCAAAATCATTTGGTTAAAAGAGATCAAAAAATAAATTGAGTCAGAAATCATGATTTGGAGAAGATAGATTTACCCAAACAGCTTTCTGAGGAAAATTTTTTGGAATGTTTTGGATTGAATAAAGGAAAAGTAGGTACTGATTTAACATGAACAGATTAGAAGAAAAAGCAAGGTTCTTCCTCCAATAACTCCACTATGTAGGAATTGGAATGGAATGTTCTGGAGGGGTAAAAATTAGTGATGTGTGTTTATTAACTTATTCAACAGCATGTATTCATTGAGAGTCAAAAATTGCAGGTGGAATTTGAGAGCTATGTAGTCCAAATAAATCACAAAACGTGGTCTTAACCTCATGTAGTTAAGGGGCTCCTCATGTAGTAAAGTGGAGACCATTGGCTTTGGTGCAAAACATGTCACAGCAATTCAGACACAAAGCTTGTGGGACTCAGGAGGAAGCTGGATGGGTTCTCAAAGTGGGGAAAGGCTTTGTGGATATACTAAGGGAAGAGGGGAGGGAAAACATAGAAGTAGTAAAAGAAAATGCTTATATCTCCACAATGGTGGTGGTGGCATTTAAAAAGAACTTTTGCTTTATCATAATTAGTTTTTTTTTCCTTGATCCCTTTTTGGATCCTCTACATTCCTGAATAAAGTAAAAATCAAAATCAACAGACAACTATAAACCAGAGACATATTGTGGGGGGGGGGGAGGGAGTAGGATCAAAACAAGGGTTGGGAGAGCACAAGGGACCATGGTGATAGTTTACAGGTGAATAGGTGGTGGGAATTTTACAGGGATTATAACCAAGATGAAAATGCATGTAATATATATATATATATATATATTTAAAAATAAAAAATGCTTGTAAGTTTTAATCTAAAAAAATAAAATAAAAAGAACTTTTGCAAAAGAGAGAATTAACCAAAGACTGACAGCAATATTCTAAGAACCACACCTATTGCTCCCAATCCTGTGAAGGACAGTTACAGATATTATTTCCATATAAAGATACAACCAGGCCAGCACGCTGCTGTCCCAAAGTCACATGGGACACTAAAACTTAGAGAGACTCTTTGGTTTTGGTCCCAGCTCGCAGATTAAATGTTGAACTCTGAAACAAGCTATGTGGTTTTGGTAGCTTGGCAAGTTACTAGGCTTGTCTGTCACTTAGTTTCATTTCTGTAAAATGGGAATGCCAGTGAGAGCAAAGCAGCAGCAGTAATAACAACAATGCTTTCCTCAGAATGGCCATGGTCTGATTGAATTAGTGTACATTAAGCATACTCAGAGAGCTCTCTGGCAGATACTACACATTGAATAAGTGTTGGATATTTTGAAGTATCCTGTTTCTAGGTGGTTCTGTATATTCTGTATAATACATAGAAATGCAGTCTAGTGATTTTTGTATTGTTTTGGCAACTTTCTGTTCTCTTTGTTAATAAATTTTTCCTTTCTACTCTTCAAAGGACCTGGGAAAGTTTTGGAGTGCATTGTTGGGCTGTGAGACTACAGTGAAAAATGTCCTAAAAATTGTAGCATCTCTTCCAGTCTGATGGTCACTGTAGGAATATAGGGATAGCCTCTCTTCTTCACGTTCTCAATCCTACTTCATGGAACTGGTGTAAAAATTGAACGAGAGGATGATTACAAATCATCTGTTGTAACATCTGGTAATTACCTGGGGTAGCTGGTAATCACATCTTCTTTTCACCTGATTTGAGGAGTCCACAAAGATTTTTAGATGGTGATAGATGCAGAAAGCAGCTAAGAAGTCAAAGGGCCTGAGATGTTCATAGATTCATAATTTGAACTACTCTTGACTAAGTTGCAAATAGATCATGTATTTATATTAGAAGAGCTGGGAAGGATGATTCCAAAGTGGTTGGTGCAAGGTCTAGCTACTTCTAGATGTGAGTGAACATTCATCTAGTACTTTGAAATTTACAAAAACTTCCACTAACATTTCATTTCAATCTGATGCTAGAGCTCTCCAGCGGTGGCCCTGGATGTGTTTTCAGTGTTGTGGCTATACTGACATCTGTAACTCAAATCTTCTGAAAACAATACTTCTTACTTCCTCAATACTTATGGGAGGAGTTCTTTTTTTTTTTTTTCCATTTGTCTTTCTTCTGATATATTTTACTTTGCACAATCCCCTCAAGGTCCATCCATGTTGTTGCAATTGGGAACATTTCATCTATTTTTTATGGTTGTGTTGTATTCCATTGTATGTCTATTATTCTTTAATTTTTTTTTTCCTAATTGAAATCTAGTCCCCAAACTAAATCTTGACTTTCTCCTCAAGTCTGCTTCATCAAACCCCTCTTCATCTCATCAAATAGTAACTGGAAATTGCCGAGGCCAAAACTTTGGAGATATTTTAGATGCTTATTTTGTTTCTATCCAAATGCATCAGGATCTCCATAATTCAGCTTTCTCTTATCTCTACTCCTATAAAGACACTCACCTAAACTACCACCCCATTTCATCTTCAACTTTCAGGGTTGCCAAATTTCCCACTTCTTTCCTCATCTCTCACAGTTTTCAGGTGGAGTCAGCTGGATAAAATCTAAGTCAGATTGTGTGCTTCTTTGCTGGAGGGTCTTCCAGTTCTCTCCAGATAAGAGATAAGAGTCTTCACCACTCTCCTGATGACTCTTGCCTGACTTTTTCCCAGTTACTCCCTCTTGGTTACCTGTCTCCAGCCACATTGCTCTACTTTGCTGTTCCTCAAGCTCTTTGGAGTGGCAGGCTGCCCTTACTTTTCCCTGAATTCCTGCCTGCCTGCCCCTTGCCTGCATCAAGTCTGCTCAAATGTCATCTTGACTCTGAGACTGTTACTGTCTATTCTCTGTAAAGTGCAACTCTCCTACTCCTACCCAAGCACCCCCCACCTTTCTCCCTTTCTGTACATTTTCCACAGCTCTATCATCGTCTAATGTATTGTATAACTATCATTTATTTTGTTTACTCTCCATGAAGAGAGAAAGTTCTTTTTGTCTATTTGGTTTCCTCAGTGTCTGGAACAATGACAAGGACACTCAATAGATTTCCATTTATTGGTATTACTTTTGCACTATTTATCTGACTTTTCTTAGTTGGGAAAAACAACTTTATTTAAATCATATGACAAAGAGTTGACATATTTGGTTTTCGATCTACATAGGAACGGTTTCCTTAACCTTAGACCTAGAAGGGAGCTACCTTCCTTTTCTGCCCTCAGTCAATCTGGAGCCAAGTTCATGTATATTCCATTGTTTCTTCTTCACCTATTTGATGCTCTCTTAGCAATGATAACTTCAGCATGGAACTTTCTATGTTCTTTCCTTCTTGGGTCCATGGAATTAATGATTTAGTTCACACAGTCCAGTAGTTAATTGCTTATTATTTACTAATAATATTCTTATTACTTGCAGATCCATTTTTTCTAATAAAAAACAACTAATTTTCTATAATATACATCTCAGAAGTTAGCAACTTTAATTCCACCTCAGAGCTCAAATACACAATTTACTTTAGCTTAAACAATTTTTTGCAATTAAATGGAAGGATTGACTTCCCATTATAATAGGCCTTTCTTTTATATGATTATACCTCATAAACACTTTCTGCCAAATAACATGCTTCCAATTCATTGTTTTTAATGACCCTGCATTTTGGGAGAAGGGATAATGTCTTGATTTATAGGTGAAAAAAAGGCTACGATTGAAAAGAGAAGCTTCAGAGTCAAGATCCCATTCTTTGGTGCCAGTTGAGAAAGGGGATATGCATATATTTATAAGAGAATTGATGACAGTCAGGGACACTCTCCATGACTATCAAAAGATGACAAGTCAAGTAACTAACCTGAGGGAAGAAGAACCAAGATATTTGACTCCATTGTTTAAGCTGCAGATTGCAGATGTGCATCTATTGATCTTTTAATCATTATAATAGATTAATTGAAACTGCATGCTAATTTAATTACTTAATTATTACATTACTATTTGTGAAGCAGAAGTCAGTTGCATCTTGCCCTTACTCCTCCAGCCTGTGAAGAGCCTTTTTTTCACTTTCGAGGGCAGCTTTTGGCCCCTTGGATTCCAAAGCCATTAAGCCAGTAAGACAGAGTGTTGCACCAAGTGATTGATGCCTCTAAGCTGGACTACCCGACGTAGCAGTGTTCTCAGAGCAAATCCAAGTGCAGCGGTCGATAATCATACATTTATCAGTTGCCACTCCGCTACAACAGTGCTTCAGTAATCATCACCAAAGACTCTGGACCCAAATCTCCCAGCACATATTTCTTGTCCATTCCTGGATCTCCTGTTGATTTCAGCAAGAGCTCCAGGCGCCCCGTGCAGCAGTGTAGGGCATGTGTAGTACTCAATGATTTATATTTGCATGACTTTTGAGCTCATCAGCAAATAATGCTCATCAATCTTCTCTCCAGGAAATTGGACCACATTATTGTTCTGATTTTGTGGATGAGGAAACTGAGGTAAAGGGGCCTCTAAAGTGAGGAGATTGAAAAGAGAATTACAGCTGCTTCTTGGTAACTCAGAAGTAATGTTTGGCATCTGACCTGCTAACAAGTAGCACTGAGCATTCTGATTACTCAGTAGAAATGGTATTTTATGGAGACTCTCATGCAGGTAAAATACGCTGCCACTCCAGTGTGATAATTCTATCTTGCGTTGTGAGTTTTTGGTGGTGTTGTCATTAAGGCCTGGCAAGCCAATTGATGTAGAAAGGCAAATGGGACTGATTTATAGTAGTGGCTATGGTCACTGGAATTACCAAATTTAGCCTCCATAGCCAACAGTACATATAGAAGAATGTACTGTATGTCTTGCATCTTTGCTTCTTCCAGGATAGGTTTGCACTAGAATCATTTCCTAGGTATAATAAATTTAGGAGCCTCCCACAGTAGAACTGACAGCAAAGGCAAAAACTGTCAACCCACCTCCCCCCCCCCCCCGTGATGGAAAACTTCTCAAGGTTTTCCCAGCAGTGCATTAGGCAGCTCTGTAAGAACCCACTGTTGTGCGCGTTTTGAGACTTCATGTCTTCCATTAACCAATTCTAAGACAGAAGACCAGTGTCTTTATTTCCCATGTTGTTGAAGTACTTTACATAGACTTTAACCCAGTTGCTAAATTGCTTGAATTTGTTAAATGTACAAAAGGGCCTACTCCCCGTTGATGGAGTAAAAGTAGATGTTTGATTAAGTAGATAGCTAGATGTGCTTTTTTCTCCCCATCTGGATGTGTTAAGGGGGTATGTTTGAAACTTAGCACTCAGTTCATGCCTTTCATGAGGGGAGGGAAGAGGGTATTTAACAAGGTTAATAATGACAGAAAGAGGAATTGACACCACAAAAGAAAAAGAATCATTCTAGCATTTCATGACAGTTCAAAGACAGATGTCGTTGGCTAAGTGAGAATCTCGTAGACATGGGGGTAATATACACCTTATATGCATATGGATTAGTGAAAGCAGACTGTCAAATCGGTGAATGTAAGATTGTCAAATATGAGACATAGCTGCAGAAAACCCAGAGAACTACTTACTATTTATTTTTTCTCTTAAAGACCTAATCCTGCTGTCTTTTCACAGACAAAAGGCCAAGTACTTTAAGGACTGAGGCGGGTCAAGGGTAGGATAGGTTTGAAGATTTGTATTGGGGCCTCTTGAGGATACCAAGGTTAACAATCTATTCTCTTTTGAAATATATTCTTCATCTTAATCATATACATTTCTTTCCCTTTTGTTTCAGTAGACTCTAGTTCAACCAACAAGGCCATATCTAATTCCAGTTTCCTGATGTCCATGATAAGGGATTCTGGGATAGCAATTGATAAGACCCCAGATTGAACAAGTTATATTGAAATCCTTTGAAATTAGTTTGTTAATAACAGTTAACACTACTGAAGTGATTTTAGTCTCTGCCATAACATGAGTTGCTTTAAAGAGGCATTACCAGCCTTCTAAACTTCTGTAGAGATTGGATAGATGAAGAATTTCTCTTACCAGTGAATGATTTGGTTTAGTTGTAGATGGAGAATGTCACTAGTAAGATGCACAAGGCCTGATTTTAGTCTTGTTTCTCTCTCCAATTTTGGGCAAGCTATTAAGTTCACAGTCCTAAGCTTTGGGAACTTCATTCATCAAATGATAGTGATTGACAAGATGATATCTTGAACTGGTGCTCCATGGCTTGATTTGGGCTTTGGCAATGCACTTCTATTGGCTGGCATGGAAATGAGAAGAGCTCTGCTCAGTTGCAGATAGACTCTGCTGATGCTTGCCCCATTGTCTCAAAGTCCATCCTACCTCTCCTTTCAATAGCATTCCATGCTAGAATCCCAAGCATCAGGGATAACCTATTTTAAAAAAAAGCATCAAACTTATAAACCTTCTAACATACACATGCACAACCTCTAATATGTCACTTGTTAACTTACAATTGCCAAATGGATGGTTTGACTTGAGTACTGTGTGAGTAAGAGTCAAGAAGTTAAGAGGTCTCCCAATGTTAAGTGTAGTAAAACAGATTTGCACTAGAGATAAAGATCCAGCTGCCTTTTGTCTGTGTAGTGCCTTCACAAAGAAGTTAGATATTTCATGCTACTAGTAGAATTTTCTTCAGAAAGCCCTTCTGAGTAAGAGAAGAAAGACACCTGGTGAAGATCAGAGCTCCCAGGAAACACTATTGCTGTATAAGCATGGGGAGGATTTCAGGAAGATGAGATAATATAGGACTAAAATAAATATATTGATCTGGGGGAAATCCTGAACTCTGCTGTGATTTAGGCAGTCATGGTGAGTGGGAAATGCTTTGGGGAAAACCCAAAACTTCCCCAAATGCCTATGTAAATGCCTACAACATGGAAAATTAGTAGGAAGAGCTGAGATTTCAACAATACTATCACTGAAATTGGAAATACTGAATTGCAACCAAAAAGAGGCAGTGAAATAGGAATCACAACTGCCCTTAGATTCAAAGGCCTACAATCTTCTAGTGCTTAGAAAGGAAAAGGTGGTAAACATTTATAGAACATCTGAGTGAAGCAAAAGTCCTTTATAGAAAAGAGAATCTGATAAAAATTACCGAGATGTGATTTATGCAAAGTAAATAGATTACAATTATATCTGGTTTAGTAGGCATAATAATGTAAGGAAAATGATCTGGGGAAATTTTGAAATGTTATACAGAGGGGTTTGGCAAGGTAGTTAAAGTGTTCTTAGTATTAAAGGTGGATAAATTTGGAAAATGGCATTTAGTTATTTATCAAAATGTGTTATTAGAGATGAATATTGATATTTTCATAAGTAAAATTAGCTTGACCTTAAAATAGTCCAAGCAATAAAAGCAATAAAGTAAGAGAATAGTTAAAAAATGGAATAGGTTGGTAATGACATTGATAATTGGTGATGTTGGGTGATGGTTACATGGGGAATCATGATTATCTCTATTTTACATATATTTGACATTTTCTGTGATAGGTTTTTTTAGAATGAAAGAAAAAAAGATGAGAAGACCATTGTTTCAATACAAATTATATTTAGAGATGTGTGTAATGAGCATTTACTAATATATAAAGAGCTCCTACAAATTAATAAAAAATAGCAAGAACTAACTCAATTGGTAAAGGACCTAATTATACAATTTAAAAAAGAAATAACAGGATCACTGAATGTGAGAAAAATTAAGCTTTAGTGGAGGTAAAAACTGAAAATTAAAATAAATTGTGAGATATAACACCTCAGAGATTGCTCTTAAATGGCTTGAAACTGGCTCATTGGTGACATTTATAGGACAGTTACAAAATTATTCATAGTTGTTAATATGAATAAAAATATGAAATGTATAAAACATTTTACTTTTTACTTCAAACTGCTGCTTAAAAAATAAGGGCATGTATATATTTAACATCATTCATTAGAATGAGGCTATTAGAAATCATATTTCAAAATGAATTAAATGCTCATGGTAAGATAAAATAATTTTTTACATGCCCATATAATTAAGTTTGAAGCTGTCAATGTAGATGATATGTGCCTATTTTCTGAGACAAAAGTATATCCACTGTGCCTAGTTCAGTGAAAATGCAAGCTATAGGATAATTTTAAGCATATTATAGGTATTTCATTAAATATCTAGAATGCTATTCATTAAAATGTAAACATTACTTGTAGGTGAAAAATTGTTGAGTGATTTCTGCTTTCTTCTTGATAATTTTCTATGTTCTTTGTACGAAGCTAACATTTATTAACAATACTTAATATTATCAATAAAGTTATATACATTTTAAAATTATAATTGAGATAACTCAATTTATGTGTTTCATGAAATTAAAAAAGTGCTAACCGAGCCTGAGTTGGGTAAAATTGTGTTAAAAACTATCATATGACAATTGATTCATTATTATTATTTTTTTAAAGATTTATTTGTTTATTTATACAAGCACTGGGTACAGTCAGAAGGATGGGAGGGTGAGAGAATTCACCAGAGCCAGAGCAGGGAACAGAACAGGCAGAAGGACCAAAGTACACTGCTGAGGGGAGCAGCGGGTGGCAGGAGTGGTCTGTGTGCCATGTGGGACCCTTGCGGGAGGCTGATCAAACTGGTGCTGCAGAGGCTGCAGGCAGCTTTGCAACCCAGCGCTCAACTGCTGCGCCACCCAGGAGACCCCCAATTGATTCATTCTTAAAGGAAAAGTATACAATAAGCAAAAACCATTTTGAAAGTCTAATAGATGAATGATACAAGAGTATTAGATACAGACATTTTGATAGCCTAATTTTTGAATTTATGGGGAAGTGAAAGACTGAGTTATTGCATAATGGTAATAAAATCCAGGCTTATGGAAGGCCTCCCTGGTGGTCTAAGGGGTTGAGATGCAGCCTATGGGGCTGTCTACAGCTACTGTGCCATGAGTTCAATCCCTGGCTGCCCCAGGAGCTGACCCACATGGCACAGCAGGCCTCTCTCCCACTGCTCCCCTCAGCAGTGTATTTCAGTAATCTGCCTGCTCCGTTCCCACCCTGTCTCTGGTGAATCCTCTCCCCACCCCCCCACCCCCACTTTCCCCCCACGG
This sequence comes from Talpa europaea, assembly GCF_964194135.1. Classification (NCBI taxonomy): domain Eukaryota; kingdom Metazoa; phylum Chordata; class Mammalia; order Eulipotyphla; family Talpidae; genus Talpa; species Talpa europaea. The sequence goes on from NC_140078.1 coordinate 44,659,443, forward strand.
CCCCCCTTCTCTGCCTGCAACCCACCTCTGGCCTGTCCCCCAGTTCTTGTATACATAAATAAATAAATATTTTAAAAAATAATCCAGGCCTATGGAGTTTAGAAAGACACATTTCCAAAAGCATTTGTGATGAGTCAATCATGTATCTTGAACTACAAGATTTAATATACAACTGTGGAGGCAAATTAACTGGGTAAAAAAAAAAAAAAAAGAAAAGTAGCTGTATTCCTTAGACTACTATAGCAAAATCATTTTAAAAAGGCTTCGATGCAGGTGAGTCATTTCATTCCCTGCTCCCATAGAAAACCTTAAAACACAGAAAAATTTTATTTTTATACAGTTGAAGCACTTGTTTCTGAAATAAAATTGACAAGTGAAATAAACTCAAAGAAAGCTTCTAAAAGATTTATTCCTTTATTTTATTGTGGTAATGTCCCCATAACATAAAACTTACATTATAAAAATTCAGTGGTATTAAGTACATTCACAGTTTTGTGCAACCGTTACTACTATTTATTTCCAGAACTATTTCATATCCCAACAGAAACCCCTTCTCCTTTAAGCAGTCACTTCCCTTCACTCCTCCCTATAACATTAGCAGCTACTAATGGGCCTCCCCTGGTGGCACAGCCAATTGAGCACTGCTGCGCTGTGACACCGTCCACAGCCTCTGCAGCGCAGTGCTCAACCACCTGCACAACAAAGGGAGGCCTCTGCAGTGCAGGTTCAAGTCCCTGCTGGCCAGGGAGAAACCCACATGACGCAGCAGACCTCTCCTGTCTCACCCTCTGCTCCCCTCAGCAGTGTATTTCAGTAGATCTGCCTGTTCTGTTCCCTGCTCTGTCTCTGGTGAATCCTCTCATGCTCCTGCACATCTGACCTGTACCCCGGTTTTTATATGCATGAATAAATAAATCTTTAAAAAAAATTCTTAAAAAAATAGCAGCTAGTAATTTGCTTTCTATCTCCATTGATTTGCCTTTTCTAAATGTTTCATGTAAATAGAATTAGAAACACATAGCCTTTTGTGTCTGCTTTCTTTCACTTAGCACAGTGTTTTTGACCATAAAGTTCATCCAGGTTGTATCAGTATTTCATTCCTTTTTAAAACTGAACAATATTCTTTTGAATGGAGATTTTGCTTATTTCTTCATATATTAATGAGTATATAGGTTGTTTCTATCTTTCAGTTAATATGAGTAGAACAACTATGAACATTGTGTGCAAGTTTTTGTTTGAATAAATGTTTTGAATTAGTATTTTGGGTGTACCGTAGTCTTGTTTTGTCTTCTATTTTACTTTCCTTATTTCTGTTTTCACAGTGAATCTTGATCTGAAAATATTTTGAGAGGGAGAGTGCATGGAAGTGGGAGAAGTATGGAAGGGAGAGAGAACATCCACATACTTTTTATTATTACATATATTGTTATAATCATTCTATTTTATTATTAATTATTTTGTTAATGTCTTACTGTGCTTATTTCTAAATTGAACTTTATCATAAGCGTGTATGTATAGGAAAAATATAGTATATGTAGAGTTCAGTAATTCACTTTCAGGAAGCCACTGTAGGTCATGGAATATTTCCCCTGCAGAAAAGTGGGGGAAACTACTGCATATTTTAATGTTTAACTTAATTTAGGAACTGCTAAACCAATTTCCAAAGCAATAGCATCACTTTAAATTCTACCAGCAATCTATAACTGTTTCAATTTCTCCACATCCTCACTAATACTCAATATTTTCCATTTTTTTTAGATAGTGGTCTAGTGACTAATGAATAATATCTCTTATTGTTACTATATTTTGCATTTTCCTGATGATTAGTGTTGCTTCCTATCTTTTCATATGCTTCTTGGCTATTTGTACATCTTTCTGGAAGAAATGTCTCTTTAAATTCTTGGCTCATTTTTAAATTTGGCTTGTGTCTCTTTGCTGTTGAGTTGTACTTTTTATTAATAGTGTCAATATATATGAGACTTTATGCATTCTAGTTTCCAGAATCATATAACACACAGTTTTCAAATATTTTGATTCTGTGGGTTGTCTTTTCATTCTTTTGGTAGTGTTATTGGCATACAAAAGCTTTTACTTAAAATTAAAATCAAATCAGATAAAAATGTCTTATCTATTATGTCTTTTGTTGATTGTGTATTTGTTGTTTTTGCCATATCATAATGTCATTTTCACTGCATTTTGAGATATTGACATTTATAGATAAGAGGAATACTAGTGTATTTTATAATCTATGAGTATTAAAGTTGCTTTCTTTCCCCTAAAGATTTCGTAAAGAAATGTCTGCTTCTATTTTCTTTTTTTTTTTTTTAATGTATGCTCCCCACCTTTTTGATGAAATTGGAAACTTAGTGTAAAATTAGGAAATTGGGAAATTTTCTTGGGTTTTATTTGATTTGTTTAAAAGACATAACCTAAAGCCAGAGACTTCTATATTGGGAAGATGAAACTTATGTTAGAGTTGGAAAGAAAGTGACTAAGAAATACTTTTGAAACTGAAAGATGATTTTATTAAGTGCGACTAGATCTAATGAATTGTATTTTCTGATTCTTAAGAAATTAGATGAGATTTTGTGAAGATACAGACTGAGCAGTTATAGGCACTTACCAGCATCAAGAAGAAGTAAGATTCTCCACTTGGATCCCTGTAGGAGGAGATTCAGAATTGAATCTCTTCTCCAACCAGCCATTCCCTCCCCACTGCCTGCTTCCAAACCACTTGACATACATAAGTTAGTGGAATTTTGCTTATGGTAGAAAGATGAAGACATTTTAGACACAATGATGTAATTTGGTGTGTACTACAACAAACTTACAGTGATTTTTTTTGATCTTCATCTACAGAGGCACAAAACATCAGATAGCTTGATTTAAGTGGTGACTGCCATGTCTCCACTGTACAGTAAATATGTCTATTTATGATCCTGACATGGTCAGAATGAGTAATAACTGTTCTGTCAAGTCAAGTATCTCTATCTATTCAGTTCCTTTCCACTCCAGTTTTTGAGCTTTGTGAGGAAACTTATCATCAAAGACAATGGACAACAAAGTTATCAGTAATACAGATCCATGTTCAATGGGAATCTCTGTACTCTTAAGGACAAGAATCTGATATGGACACGATCTTCTCAAAATACCGCAAAATCATGAATTGTTGTGTTCGTAAGGATTTTACCTTTGTTCTGTATATGTGAATGAGAGAAATCCCTGACTGCTGTGGCATGAGAGGATGGCAATGACTGCTGGCCAGGTTTTAGATATTAATCTGGCTGCAGAGCCAAAAGGGAACTAAGGAAAGGCAGGTATGAAATGGTCTACAGTGGAGATGTACAATTTCTCTTTTGACTTGGCCTTTTAACTGGATTATATGACAGGATGTGCAGTTACATAGCATGTGTTCCTCTTATTGCTCTGGTTGTAGTGCCTTTCGAATGCCAGAACACACCTCAAAAATGGTCAAAAGTGGCTTCAGTTCTTAGAGTGAACAGTGAGGATCTTATTCCAAGTCTGGAAAGTTGAAAGATGACCTTCAGGGCATTAAGAACTAATTGACCCTGATAAAATAAAAAGTGGATTATCTATTAGGAAAAAAAAAGAGGACCTCCCCGGTGGCGCAGCGGTTGAGCGCTGGGTTGCGAAGCTGCCCGCAGCCTCTGCAGCGCTGGGTGGATCCGCAGCTGCCAGGCAAGGGTCTCACATGGCACGCAGGCCTCTCCTGCTGCCTGCTGCTCCCCTCAGCAGTGTACTTCGTCACTCTGCCTGTTCTACTCTCCACTCTGGCTCTGGTGAATTTTCTCACCTTCCCATGCTTCTGACTGTACCCAGTGCTTGTGTAAATAAATAAATAAATCTTAAAAAAAAAAAAAGAAGGGAACAGAGCAAACAAGGACAGGGAGGAGCACAGCAGTTGTTCCCTGAGGAAAGATGTGACTAATGTGAAGATGGAATCTGAAGAGGGTGCAGATGACTCTGGTGAGAAGGGGAACCTACTGGATAATGATTATAATGAAGATGGGATGGGAAAACCAGCTAGAGTGGATCAAGGATGGTGAAAAGGTGGCTGAGGGAGAGGATGACAGAGAGACCACCAATGGTAAGAATGATCCTTATGTATTCAGTGGGTTTCAGAATTTTTGTCCTACTATTTCTTTACTTAGGTGAGTGTTTGAGCTCAAAATTTTCACCAGCATCTCATTCTTACTCTCTTCATGCTCTCTGTGTTCCCTACCATGTCCATCCCACACTCATTAATTGCCATGGCTCTGTGCCTAGCCAAGATTTCACCTCCTTTGATGGTTTTAGTAGTTATGTTGTCTTACCCTGTATTTGTGCTTTTAATTTGGTACATCTTTATGATTTAACAATAAAAAGGATCTACAGTTTTTTAAAAAGAAATTAGAGGGGGTTGCTTACTCATCGAAACAAAGAAATAAAAGGAATTCATCTGATTCCAAAAATGAAAATGAGATTAAGTAACAGTATAATTCATTGACTAGAAGAAGAGCAATGAACTGGATTACTAGTGACAAGACAAATACTTGAGCTCATTTTGCTTTTAGTTTTATAAAATGGGGATATACTTTTAGTTTTGGGATAAATGTAATCTAATATAAAAACTAACAAGGGAGCATTGCAATATTTTCACACAGAAACATCCTTAGATAGTTTTCTGGTAGAAACCTCCTTACCAAGAAAATAAAAGGCATAGAAGTATAGACACCTTACCAACAAAGTGATACATATGAAAAATAAAAAAATAAGCATATGAAACTCAACTTCATAAGTCATTAAGAACTTAAAATTTAGAACAGCAATGAAATACCATGACAGAATAAGCAAAATCCAAAATATTGACAACATCAAATGCTCTGGTTGGGAGTGTCAGGGACTCTAATTCTTTGCTGGTGGGGATGCTGGTGGGATTCTAATTCTTTGCTGGTGGGGACTCTAATTCTGTGCTGGTGGAAAATCACTGCAGTCAGTTTGGAAAACAGTTTGGAAGTTTCTTGCAAAAAGGCACATAGTTTTATTGTATGATCCACCTCTTGGTATTTACTAAATGCACTGAAAACTTATGGCTACATAAAAACGTTCACATGGGTAATTATAGCAGCTTTATTCATATTTACCAAAAGTTGGAAGCAACCTAGATGTCCTTCAGTAGGTAAATGGATAAATTGTGGTACATGACACAATGCAAAATTATTTAGCACTAGAAAGAAGGCAGCTGCCATTTACTAGGAAAGAAACAGGAATAAAATGGAGGCTTTTTTTTTTTTTTAACTTAAAGCAACAAATGTGGGTCTCTATTACTTGTAACCTAAAACAACTTGACTAATTGTTCTAAGAGAAAATTTCTTAAAAATGCCAGTAATTCTCGGGCCTCCCTGGTGGCGCAGCGGTTGAGCGCTGGGTTGTGAAGCTGCCCGCAGCCTCTGCAGCGCCGGTTCGATCCCCGGCTGCTCCCTGGCCACGGGCGAGGGTCCCACATGGCGCGCAGACCTCTCCTGACGCCGGCTGCTCCCCTCAGCAGTGTACCTCTGCTCCCCGCTCTGGCTCTGGTGAATTCTCTCACCCTCCCGCACTTCTGACTGTACCCAGTGCTTGTATAAATAAATAAAAATAAATCTTTTTTAAAAAAAGTCAGTAATTCTCATTATTGAATATAGGCAGTTGAATTTTTTTAAATAGCACTTTAGAAAGAAATCATTATGACTGTAATGACAGATGAATGGAATCTCCAAGTCCATCTTCTTGTTATAATAAGTTTACTGGGGAAGAGGTGGAACTGGATGAAACAGGGTTGGGTTACTCCCAATGTAAAAGGAGATCCATGGCTCCCGCGTCAAGGGTACAGTCTCCCCTGCTTGAGATGGGCAAACCCAATATAGGGCAGAATTTCTTTTTGGGTTTGAGGTTTGGATCCCATGCTGCTTTTGGCTATGTGCTGTTTTTTTTTTTTTTAAGATTTATTCATTTATGCATTAATGAATGCATTAATGAATGCATTATGCATTAACTGGGGTGTAGACCAGAGATGGGGGGTGGTGGTGAGAGGATTCACCAGAGAGGGTGGGGAGCAGAACAGGCAGATATGCTGAAATGCACTGCTGAGGGGAGCAGGGGGCGAGACGAGAGGTCTGCTGTGCCATGTGTGTTGCTCCCTGGCCGATCTGGGGATTGAACTCGTGCTGCAGTGGCTGGCAGTAGTTTGATAGCACTGTATCTTTAACCCTTACACCACCAGGGAGGACCAGTGTGCCGATTTGGGAGACATACCAGTCAGATTCAATTCAGACTGGTAGCACTCAAGTTTAGAAGCCAATGTGGTTTTGAAGATATGCTGGTCAGGTTAATAAAATGTGGCTGCCACTACTCAGGTTTTAAGAACTCTATGATTTTGAAAACAGACCAATCATATTTGAGCTCATACCAGTACCATTCAGAATTTGAAAACGTCACTAGTTTTGATGACAAGCCAATCAGATTTGAAATACAGGCAACTTGAAGGGTAAATAAGCAGCTTTAGACAGCTTCAGGCATTCATTCATTAAGACCTTCACTTCAGAGATATTTATGCATCAGGCGTTCTTATCTGATCTCCTCTTTGAATTGCCACTTGACCATAGCCTTGTTACTTCTGGTGAATGATTCTCCAATACTGCCATCTGAATGCTGCACTTCCCTCCAGCTCTGCTTCCACATTGCCTGCTGATAGGTGCCACTGGACTCTGCCTATCATATCTGAAAGAGCTGTAAAAAGGTGGCTGATCCTCTGGCACTCCCTCTAAAAGAACTGTCTGCTGCTGGCCTGTGTTCTGCAGCTGTGAAAAGCTATAACATTGGTGCCTGATCTTCTACATTGCTGCCTGATGACCAGCACTACTGGCACTGCTGACCTGTTCCCTGTTACCTCTGTGAGTTGTCTGGTTACCACTTCTCATCCTCCAGCACCACCACTTGACTACCAACCACCTCTGCCTACAGCATGTCCAGTACCACCTCCTGGTGCTATTGTGACAGGCCCTCCTCAGCCTAGACTTTGGATCACTGCTGCTGGCTGCTGTGGTGCTGCCTCAGCAATGACACCTGTGATTACCTCCAAATGAGACCATGAGATCTCCAAATGAGACCATGAGTTTGGGTGCTGGGCCACCACTTTTCAGTATGCCACCAGTTCTAGGCTCTCATTGAAAGGACAGTGCCATCTTGCACAAGCATCTTTTGGATAGTGTCTGAATAATGTGGATACTATCTAGGGTAGGACAGCAGGAATTTATGAACTTACAAACTCCTTTTTTCCAATTTCCCCTTTTTTGTTGTCCTCTGAGCCTGGATTGTGTCTTTCAGTTGTAAGAGCATGGATGAGAACCCACGAACTGTGGCATCCCCAGGGTTTACATGGCTTCACCAAGATAATGAAGCTAGATGTTCTTATAGCAGGGGAAGCAGGAATGTCCCATCCTGGAGATTTTCAGAGAAATAAGAGAACCAGTTGCTTGCTGAGATAATTAGAAGCATTTGGATGAAAAGTGACCTTTGGTTGTTCCTCTTCTTTGTGTCCCTTAAGCTGTTCTCTGTGGCTGTATTTTATGATGAGAGGTGAGGTTCTGAATTACAGGAATTTGTCTGGCTGGTTCCATGAGCACATGGTCTGCTTTCAGGATCTATCTTTACCACACCGTTGTTTATAAGTAGACTTTTGAAAATTTCCTACTTTATAGTTGTCTAGATTCTGGTATTCCAGTTAGCTTATCTATAATGTCATGAAGGTGATAAAATAAGTAAATACGCAGAGAAAAACAGAGAAACCGAATAGGAAGCTGAAAAAAGTGAAATTGTACAATGCATTTTCCTGCCCTTTACTTGTCTCTATTTTCCTGGCCAGGATTCATCCTCAGAGACTATTTTTACCCTGTTCCTGACCCAGCGAAACCTTGAGGTTCTGCAAATCTTACCAGATTTAGATTCCATTTGTGTTTTCTCTGTAACCTCTTGTTTCTGGGAAAGACAGACTACCAGATAGGACGACGCGTATACTCATTTCTCTCCTACTACATTGCATAGGTCTTGGTGTCTTTAAGGGGAGACTGTAAGGCATTGAGCAGGGGAATAAATTTACAGAACCAATTAAACCAAAGAAGTTGAATACTCCATACTCTGTTCTTTGAGACCCTACATTTTGAGATTTTAGTTAAGTGAAAGGCAAGTTAAACTGTGTCTCCTCACTGTGGTTTCCAAAATTTGTCTTGACACCATTTCAGAACTGTCCTCATGCAAATATATATGCAGGATGGTGTTCTGAGAGGAAAAGAACTGCTGTGGCAAACTCCCAAAGTGTTAAAGAAAGAAGTCTCCCACGAAAAAATTTTCCCACACCGCACAGAGGGCAAGGAGAAACCAAGACGCAGAGGCTGAGCACTGCGGAAATCACAAGACATGGTCTGCAAGCCGCAGAGCAGTGCATTCTTGAAATTAAGGATTTTTTATAATTGCAATATTCCTAATCCTAAAACCAGTTAGCAGAAGATTTTCAGGGGGTTTGAGTAGAAGGATAGAAGAAAAAAAATGTTCTTAGGTAAATAAGTCTCTTGCTTGCACTTCACAAATGTGGTGTCCGTTGAATCTCCTTCTCCCTTTCCTCTCTCTCCCCCTTAACTATCTCTCTGGCAGCATCAAAGCAGAACATACTGCTTTGTTTGAACTAAGAGTGAGACCTGAAGTCTATTTCTGGTTCTGCCAACTGACTCCTGGGTGACCTCAGTCACTTCCTCTCTTAGAACCTCAGAGTTTCCCTGTCTAAAAGGACTTTAGAATATTCTTTTAGCTAGATATAACCTCAAATGTGGCAGATGCTAATAGACATAGTTTTAGATTGCTACAGTCTGAACCAGTGTAGATCTGATGTAGCCAGGGTCAGGTTAGGCAGAAGGCGAATAATCCTGAGTTGTTTTCATGTAGTAAAGATGCATCCAAGTTAAGTGGTTTTCTCCTATCACTTCCACTACACAAAAATCTATGGATGAACTCTTTCTTTTTTTAAATTATTTTTATTTTTTACATTATTGTTCATTTTTAAACAATATTTGCTTCCCCCCACCTACTCAGGTGTAGTCCCCATAGAGTTTCCTTCACCAATGCACCCGTGCACCATCACCTCAGTCCCCTGTGCTTCTCCCTCCCTCTGATCCCTCTCCCTCCTCCTCCCCTGCAGTATGTCTCTGATTTATAATTTTCCATTATTGCTTTGTTGTGTTTTTTACTGTTATTAATTTTTTACACTAATGTCTTATTTGGTTTCCCTATATTCCTGCTACAAGTGAAACCACCTGATATTTTTCTTTTTCCTTCTGCCTTATTTCATTGAGCATAATTCCTTCTAGTTTCATCCACAGTGAAAAAGGAACTCTCCTGCATTGCTGGTGGGAGTGCAGACTGGTCCAAACACTATGGAAAGCTGTCAGGAGGTTCCTCAGTCTACTAAAAATGGAGCTACCTTATCACCTGGCAATTCTACTACTAGGGGTCTACCCAAAGGACACAGAAACATTGATTCAAAAGAACACCATGTACCCCTATGTTTACTGCAGCACTATTTACAATAGGTAAAACCTGGAAACAACCAGAATGCCCAAAAATAGATGACTGGATCAAGAAGATATGGCATATATACACGATGGAATATTATTCAGCAATCAAAAAAGATAAACTCATGCCATTCTCAGCAACGTGGATGAACTCTTTCTGATTCCATACAAAGCTGGCAATGGAAGATCGTGGGAGGATGGAGATGGGTTTAAGGAAAATATTTATTAAATTTATACATTAATTATGCTTATTGGAATGCCTATGGTGATTACCAAAATAATTGGAATAAGGAATGTAATGTCTAAACTATTTGTAAAGAAAAAAAAGGCAATGAATACAACAAGAAGAAAAAATAATAAAAATGAACAGAAAATCATATAACAAGATGATAGAGATAAATTGAAATATGTTCTTACTTATAGACTAAATTCCCTAGCTGAGATTGAGCCAGAATTTGAAAATGGATTTTATTTTTTTTATTATTTTTTAAAGATTTATTTATTTATTTATACAAGCACTGGGTACAGTCAGAAGCGCGGGAGGGCGAGAGAATTCACCAGAGCCACTGCAGGGAACAGAACAGGCAGACTGACGAAATACACTGCTGAGGGAAGCAGTGGGCAGCAGGAGAGGTCTGCGCACCCTGTGGGACCCTCGCCAGCAACTGGGGATTGAACCGGCACTGCAGAGGCTGTGGACAGGTTTGCAACCCAGCGCTCAACCGCTGTGCCACCAGGGAGGCCCGAGAATGGATTTTATAAATAAACCAAGCAATATGCTTTCCACTGATGACATACAGCACAGAAGATTTCAGAAGGATTGAAAACAAAATGGTGGGAAGATATAGTAACACAAAACAAACAGTTGCAGCTATATTTCCATCAAACAAAAGAGAATCATGATAGAATCAGAGATTTGTTATATCATTATCAGAAAAATACAATAAATCTAAACTGGCATATTAAACCTCGTAATAGAATAAAACAAATATACACACAGGACTAGAGGAAAAACAGATAAATCTACCATCATAATACTAATTATATATATATATATAAAATATGTCAATTTTCTAGATTGACTTAGGAATTAATTTCAACCCCATTCAAAACTCCACCTTTGTAAAGAACTTCAGAAGATGGGCCTCCCTGGAGGCACAGGCAGTTGAGTGCTGCACTGTGAAGCTGTCCTCAGCCTCTGCAGTGCTGGTTCTATCCCTCCCGGCCTGCTAGGGTCCCAAATGGTGAGCAGACCTCTCCTGTCTCGCCCGCTGCTCCGCTCAGCAGTGTATTTGGTCAGTCTGCCTATTCTGTTCCCCGCTCTGTCTCTGGTGAATCCTTTCAAACTCCCGCACATCTGGCCTGTACCCAGGTTCTTGTATAAATAAATAAATCTTTAAAAAAAAAAAACAAAGAAACTTCAGAAGATGATTTACACTTTTTATGTGAATGATATCCCAAGGTTAAGAGTAGGTAAGAAAGTTCTGAGCAAAAATAGAATCATGTGCCTTATCAGTTAACAAGAATTATTATGAGTCATAGTAACTAAGATGGTCCAGTTCTGGTACAGGAATACACAAATTGATTAATTGAACAGAATAAGGAGATCAGAGCAGACTCATACTTATGTGGAAACTTAATTTATAATAGAGCTTGAGTTGCAAATAGCAAATAAGGAAGTTTTTCAATAAGTCGTAATTGGAAAATAATTTTTTAACCATAAAATGAAAAAAAAGAAAATTAGCCCTTTCCTTAATCCGTTTCTCCAAAACCAAATCATCAGAGACTAAATTGTGAACAAATAAATCTTTATTTTAGAAGAAAATATAGAAAAATCTATTCATGACCTCAAGGTGAGGAAAGTTTTGACACAAAAATGACACTAAAAAGGAAATGATGAAAAACTTCTGTAAAGAGAGTTAAATGACAAACACCAAACTGGGAGATTATTCATAAATACATAAAACTGTGTGTCATTTCCATAATAAATAAAGAATATTCACTACTCATTTTCAGGAAATATACAAGCCCCTACAAATTAGATTTTTTTTAAATAGATAATAAAGCAGTAGCAAAGTAACACTTGAATAGGCACTTACAAGAGAAAGCACAATGACTTATGAACAAGTGAAAAGATGTTTAATCTTATTCATAATTAGGTAAATGCAAATTAAAACCACAATATTATCTCACTTTATTGGAAAAATTATTGTGTTCAAGAAAATAAAAATAACAGCACTTTTGGCAGTAACCAAAACTGCAAGAAACCAGTCAATCCCCTGGCAGGCAAATACTTTTAAAAACTGTGATGTAGGCTTACAACAGGATACCATACAACAGTTAAAATGAGCTAAATCTATATTACACATCATTCTGGTGAATGTCATGAACTTAATGTTTTGTGAGCAAAGCAAGTAGGAAAAGAATTATAAAGCCTGTTCTTCCATTCCTGCAAAATCCAAAGACATAATAACCAAATAGTGATTTTTTTTTTAAGATTTATTTATTTATTTATTTATACAAGCACTGGGTACAGTCAGAAGTGTGGGAAGGTAAGAGAATTCACCAGAGTCAGAGCAGAGAGCAGAGCAGGCAGATGGATGGATGAAGTACACTGCTGAGGGGAGCAGCAGGAGGCAGGAGAGGTCTGTGAGCCATGTGGGACCCTCATCCAGGGGCCGGGGATCAAACCGGTACTGCAGAGGCTGTGGGCAGCTTCGCAACCCAGCACTCAACTGCTGCACCACCAGGGAAGCCCTAACTTATTTTTGGATGTTGACAAATGAGAATAATTTTTCCAAGAACACAGGGAAATTAATTCAGAATTTAGGGTAACTCTGAGCAGGGACAGAAGGAGATGAGATTAGAAAGGGGGACCCTGAGAACCTCAAAGTAATAAGGACTGTTGGTTTTCCTAAAGTGTTAAGTGAGTTCATAACTGTTATTATTATTTTATGTATATTTCTGATATTATTTGTAGTCAATAGTTCCAGAAAAATTGAAAATGTCATGAACAATTTTCAAACATACAGTTCTACTTCATTCTTTTTAAAGTGCACATATTTTATATTTTATAATAGGGATGTAACATTTTCAACTTAATCATTTCCTTATTGATATAAATTTAATGATTTTGTTTCCCAATTTTGTAAAAAGGAATATTAGAAATTATGTAGGAAAGGAAGTGTTTTTATTTGACAAAACAAATACATCTATGCTTTCTAACTCCTCCCTGTAAGACATATACTGTCAAGGACATTGGAGAGGGAGAGAGGAAGAAGGCAGAATGGGAGATAGGAGAGGAGAGTGGGTCACTGGTGGACTCTCATTGTGAAGATGAATCTTCCTCTCTAATCCTGGGCTATCTCAAGACAACCAAATACTTTTATCTGCCTTTTATTATATAGTAGTTTACTACTTCAGTAAAAGGATAATTCCTTTTACTGAAACTTTGTACTCACTTGCCATACAAATGTGAATTACTCTTGCATGGGATTCTCTTATCTACAAATAAAATGTGCTTTATTTTTTCCTTGCAAACTCCACGAATTGCATTTCAGCATGAGTATTGGAATATTTAAGAAACATAGAAACCATGATTTGGATATTTTAAAGAGATGAAAACATAGGAGGTATAATGTTCTTTCCAATCTTTTTTTTTTTTTTTTTTTTTTTAAGGATGTTCAAGGCAAGTCGCTCTGGGCACGGAATTGGCCCTCCCACCTCTATGATGCCTGATGAGCATTTGCTGATTATTAATTATATTGACCATCTGAAAGTTAAGAAAAATTTATTCAATTTAGAAATGTTATTAAACAGATACCTTTGTTGTAGATAACAGTTATTTTTTAAAACAGGTTATTGAAAAGATGGCCAAGATGCCACTTAAATAAAAATATTATAGTATGTAATGGGTCACAGAAACCAAGAACACAATATCCAAGTAATTTAATAACAGTTAGGAATAAGATTTCCATTAGACATGCCTGGAATTGGAGCGTAATGTTTCACTGCTTTCTATCAAGAAGACCTCTAAATTCCCAATTTAAACTGATACATTTCAAGTTTGTGAATTAGAGTGGGTATGTGAGTAAGAGAATAAATTGGGCTAGAGATTTGGCCATTGTAAGGCTGTGCAAACCTGATTGCTCCTGTGAGGTTATTAAAAATTCTGGGCTAATGTTCTGGAAAGAATGAATTTGCTATTATAGCAATCTTCCTGCATCATGGTACCTCTGCAGCTGAAGTGCCATCTCTAAATTTAGCATATGCTCTGGGAAGGAGATTAATTGAATTAAGGAGTATTTATTAGAGAAGAAATAAATAGCTTTTGCCAATTAATGAGATCAATCAGCCCAACCATTAAAGAGGGTTAGGGAGCTCTGCCAGAGGTGTTGGGTTTTAAGATATGGAGTCTGATAGGCAATATTCCAAGGGAGGAGGAACCCATTCATGAACTGTATAAATTTAGAGGCACAAGGTAAATGAAGTGTAAAAGAGAGTAATTGAGCCATTGTAAAATCAGATTAGAAAAATGTATCACCTTTTGACTCACCTTTTCTTTCTCCTTTCCCCACCCTTGCAAATATTTCACTTATATGTAATCTTCGATTTTGACAATTAAAGCAGTATATCCTTAAAGACAAATACCTATTTGGTGTTATCATCTGATGTTATTCATCACTATTTGGACATCAGCAATGTATGGATGGTTATCTTCTAATTTTATGTTTAAAATGGAAAACATTCCATTTAGACAATTTGAAAAATGTATCAAATCATCTCCTTAATCTTATGGAAATTTCAACTAAACACAAAGGGGATTTGCCATTTTCCTTCAATATCACTATCCATTTCCCCCCCCCCAAAATTATTTCTGACCCATTATGTATTTGAGGAATAATCAAGTTTAGTAATTTTAAACAGATATATATATATATATTAGATACAGCATATTAATTTCTTCCCAATATGCTATGTATAATGCAAAGAAAGTCTGCCCAAGGATAGTCTTCATTTAATTTCCCAATGCAAATGTATTTTCATTCCACAAGTATTGATTAGCTTATTGGCAGTGAATGTAATTATGATAATCTCGACCCCAGAACATACTCTGTACCAGAGAGATCTCTGGCATTGCCTGGTGACATACTGATGTCTGAATGGCCTGCATGCTTTCATCAGAAGCTGTTAGCAGCACCTCTACAAGCACCATAAATACATAAAAAAGCCAAGGCATTTTAGGGAGGAGTCTTCTAGGTACCTCAAATTATATCGCCATTTGTGAAGGCGGGAACTTGGTATGAGATGTGATAGTATATTTTTGCTCACCAATTATGTGCTATCCACTGTACAAGAAGTTTTTCTGCATCATTGAATTCCTGTAACACCCCCAAGGAAACAAACATGACTCCACCTTGCAGATGAGTAAAATTGAGGTTCAGGGCAGCCAGTCAATTATGAAGCTAGGACATGAACTCACCTGTCTGGATTGAATTTCTTTTTCCTTTTTCTATTTCTTGCCCTCTCCTCACCTCACAGCACAGTGGAATGTACTATAACTGCATCCCTGCTTGTGTATCTGGTAATGGGGATGGGGTCTCAGAGAAAGAGAGACATGCTACTGCTAACTCTTCTTGGTTTTATGTTCCATGCTCATTGCTTCCCTGCCTGCGATGAGGTACTGTCTTGCTCTGTGTCCTTGGGGAAATTACTCAACCTGTCTGTGTCTCAGTTTCCTCGTCTGGGAAACAGGGATGATAATAGTACCTTTCTATAGCATTGATTAGAGTATCATGTAATTAGTATTTGTAAAGCACTTATGAGTGTGCCTGGCACACAGTCTGGTTTAAATCAAAGTAGTCATGACAAATAGATATATGAAGTGACTTAAAGGGTGCCTGGTGCATGGAAGCCACTTAATTAAGCATATTCTTCTGTAAGAACATAATGTGTTCATTTCTGCATGGTGGTTCTTGTGTTTTGTCTGTCTTCAGAGACAGGTGTTTAATAAACTTTGCTCTGGAGGTGGGAAGAATGTCAGAAACCCCCCTTTGTGACAGGTGTTCCTTCCAGGATGGAACTATTTGGAGGCACACCCCATGTTTCCTGGTAGGTGAAATCAGTTCTGATCTCCTTCACATTATGAATTTTCTAGGACAGGATCTGTTACATATACTGAGGTGCTCCATATATACTTATTGGATGAATAAGCCCAACTTGGGTCCTTATTCAAAAATGGCACTAATTCCAACTCTGGAGACTGACAGAGGCTGGCATGTCTACTCTTTTTGTGAGTGTGTGGGCAGGAGGGACCCTGTTATTCTCAGTCTGTCATTCTTGAACATAACTAGAGCTTGTGGCCTGACAACTTGTGCATAGCCTCTGAGGAGATGGCTGGAGGGTGACTGATTAATTTCCCTCCCACTTCCTCCTGAGCACACACCACAACACGGCCTGCAAAACAACCCATCCCTTCCCTAACTGACAAGTTAACTTCCCAGTCAAGAGGTGAGCCTGATGTCCCTTTGATTCCTGCCTAAGTGAGAAAGGCTGTGTTAATATAATGAATGGCAGAAGTACATTAAAGTAGCAGACAATTTAACCAAGCAAATCTTTTATTTTTAAAGATTTATTTATTTATGCATACAAGAACTGGGGTACAGTCCATAGGTGTGGAGGGTGAGAGAATTCACTAGAGATAGAGTGGGGAACAGAACAGGTGGATGTACTGAAATACACTGTTGAGGGAAGCAGCGGGTCGAGCCAGGAGAGGTCTGCTGTGCCATATGGGTCAGCTCCCTGGCCAGGGATCGAACTTGTGCTGCAGAGGCTGCTGATAGCTTCATAATGCTGAGACTTAACCCCTTGTGACAACAGGGAGGCCCATAAACAATTCTTTTGCTTTACCATTTAAAAAAATTGGAAACCCAGGAAGATATCTATATAACAAATATCACAAGTAGTGATATTCAAGCACAAGTTCTGTAAACAATGCTACTTTCTTGAAATCCCCACTTTTGCTAGACTAAGAGCAAAAAGCTTACATGCCCTCACAGTTATGATTAAGTATTGTAATATGGCATTCCATGAGGAATGAATTCTAGTTGAGGTCATTTGGATGCCTGTTGAAGACCGTAAACAAAGCGGTTTCTTTGATGGTATGTATAAAACTAAGTAGCTAATGTGCAGAGAGTCTATGATAGTTAATCCTTCTTCATTAAAGCATTGGTGGAACTCCCATTTGGGTACAATTGAAGGAGTGTTTTGGTGATGCTTTTGAATTACCAGTTCCATGTCATCATGGGTGCTCTTCAGAGAGCCCCTTGCCCGGATCCAACTTCATCACTAGGGCCTCTTCCTTAGGCAAAGATATTTTTCCCTAACTAAAAAAGGCTCTTAGTTCTTCTGTTTGCAATCAATCAATATTCACATTTGTAGTATAGTCACATACTCCTGTATTTAGATAGTTTTGACACTTGCTGAATCTAAGGGAGAGTCTTTCCTCTAATTTAGTCTCTGTAGAATGTTCTAGCAATGTTTTTGCTTCTTGGACATGAGCTCTCTCCCTTTGCTCCCACATTGACTGTGTCCAGTCGGCAAATGCCCTTCCCCCACAGCTGCAGCTTTTTGAGGTTTTACTGTTTAACCGTTTCACACCCACAAGTTACACTGGAAAAGCTTGGGCCTTGTCTAACTAAATGAGTGAAATGAGAAGATTTTTGAGTAAACACAAAACTCTGTCACATGATGCATAATTGGAACATGGCTAAAGGTCTCTCCTTATTACAATAACTCATTTAGAAGAGTTCTTCTAAAATAATATAGGGCTTCCAGGTGCTGGGGCTGGCTGTTGACATACACACTAAGCATCCTGAGAAGTAGAGTCTGAATAATTCCACAGCTCATGAAGGTTCACAGATCGCCGAGGCAGCACAATGAAAATGCTTCCCTTACTTAACTCAGAGTTCATTTTTAGTACATACACTGGCAGCCCAGCTCGTTATACATTTATTACTCTGTAATGCACTTGGCAACTCATAAGAGATGCCCATAGCTGTCTATAACAGGGAGCTCACACCATTTGAACCAAAGCTCCCGGATCCCCTCGACAACCCCATTAAGTCAAAGAGTAAATTATTAATAGTGCTGACTAAAATCAAAGCCCCAAAAGATGCAAATAAAGTTAACCAACATACTCTGGGAAAATAGAAGTATTGAAGACAGCAGAGGAAATCTTGTTTCCCCAAAAATGTGTCTTGAAAGTAATCATTAGGTATAGCAATGTAGCATCCCACCATGGAGGGTTGACTTCTTAAGAATAGAGCCTAGGAAATTTGCTTAAACTATGTAGCCACTAGTATGAACAGACAGTGATGTCCTATAAAGAATTCTGTTTTCTGTCTCACTACTCTTCTTAAAATAATAAAGAAAATCTTGATCCAAAACACTGGATTTGGGACCTCCCTGGTGGCGTAGGGGTTAAGTCTCAGCGCTATCACACTATCACTGCTGTGGCCTGAGTTTGATCCCTAGCCAGGGAGCTAACCCAGATGGCGTAGCAAACCTCTCCTGTCTTGCCTGTTGCTCCTCTTAGCATTGTATTTCAGTAAATTCACCTGTTCTCCCCACTCTGTCTCTGGTGAATCCTCTCACTCCCCACACCTCTGGCCTACACCCCAGTTCTTCTATGCAAAAATAAATAAATAAATCCTAAAAAAAAAATCAAAAACAGTGGATTTGGTGAAACAAAACTTGTACCCTACTCCTTATGTAAATACAAGGGAGTCTAGATGTAGACACTAAAATCTGGTTCCAAGAGCAAATGATAGATGTGTGAAGTCTCTGGAAGCCTTGGGACTCACAGAACTCTGTAGTGGCTGGGAAAATTGTGGGGTGTGGCAGGGGTGCACCACAAAACCCCTCCTGCCTCCGCAAACCCCCTCCCTCCCCTCTCCCTACCCTCAAAGCTACTCAGTGATGTAATCTTTGCTTTTGGCTTTTAAGTTGGTCTGTATCCTGGTTCAGATTTCGAGGAATGTTTGGGTCATGAAGGCAGACCTATGAAAAACACTGCTGAGGGGAGCAGCGGGCTGCAGGAGAGGTCTGCGTGCCATATGGGACCCTTGCCCAGTGGCCTGGGATAGAACCGGTGCTGCAGAGGCTGCAGGCAGCTTCCCAGCCCAGCACTCAACTGCTGTGCCACCGGGGAGGCCCAAGGATTCAGATTTAAATTGATAAGTTTTAAAATCATGTGATTGTCAAAAACCAAGCAATTTCTTCTTTAGGAAATACTTACCAAATTATTTGATTCTGGGGCCTCCCCGGTGGCACAAAGGGTTAAGACACAACCTCTGAAGCTATCCGCAGTCACTGCAGAATGAGTTCAATCTCCAACCAGGAAGCTGCCCTCATGGTGCAACAGATCTCTCCTGACTTGGCCTGCTGCTCCCCTCAGCAGTGTATTTCAGTCGATCTGCCTGTTTTGTTCTCCTCTCTGTCTCTGGTGAATCCTCTCACCACCCCCCAACACCTCTGACCTGTACCCCAGTTCTTGTATAAATAAATAAATAAATAAATAAATAAATCTTTTTAAAAAATTGTTTGATTCTGTGTAGCAGGTTAGCGGATGACCCAGACTGGGTCAGCTGATCATTCCCTGGACATTCACAGCTACTGCTAGAGAATAAAGTCGTCCATGCTTTGGTGATGTAACCACTATAAGGCATCAGTACACTACTCCCAATTTCTCTTCAGCATTGACAAAGGTCTGGCAAGGAAAGAGAGAGGGAAGTGGAGGGTGTTCCATGCTAACTCTTCATCCTGTCCTTGCTCTGTGGTCCAGCTATTCTTCACATGTGTTAACTACTCAACATCTTTTTAATAAGCCACCTAGACTTACTTGAATTGGATGACTGGCAACTGAAAGACCCCTGAGAAATAAGATAAAAGACACCATAGAAAACACACAAAAATAAAACGGTTAAAAAAATAAATCTAAGATATGAGTTTTGGAAAAGCTAATGATATTGACAAGTGCCAGAAATGAATATAGAAGTAACACCTATTAAAATATTTCATAATATCAAAATTTTGAGCCAATATAAAAAATTATGAAGGAGGGCCTCCCTGGTGGCGCAGCGGTTGAGTGCTGGGTTGCGAAGATGCCCGCAGCCTCTGCAGCACTAGTTCGATCCCGGCTGCTCCCTGGCTACCAGAGGAGGGTCCCACATGGCGCGCAGACCTCTCCTGCTGCCTGCTGCTCCCCTCAGCAGTGTACCTTGGTTCTTCTGCCTGTTCTGCTCCCCACTCTGGCTCTGGTGAATTCTCTCACCCTCCCGTACTTCTGACTGTACCCAGTGCTTGTATAAATACATAAATAAATAAATAAATAAATAAATAAATAAATAAATAAATAAATCTTTAAAAAAAAATCATGAAGGAAACAACAGATATGAACATAAAAGTAGAAATCTTCTATGAAATAAGTACCTAATAAAAATAAAATACAAGGGAAACAAACTACAAAATACTTTCATTAAATATGACATATTTAGTATGGATCTTCATAAAATGTTATTTATTTTTTATCATAAAATGTTAAGAAAAATATTAGGACTCTAATAGAAGTTGGATAAATTTGAACAGATAATTAATACAAATTGATTATACATATTTAATTTTAAAGTTGAAACAAAAACCAGAGGTACAAATTAATACCGTGCTGTATGCAACTATTTAACATGAAAGGATCAATAATGGTATTCTAATTTTGGCATATTTATGGCATTTTTTTTGCAGGATATATTAACAAACCTTTTAGAAATCAATGAAAAGTTCTCATTAAACTTTCTAAAATGTTAACGTGCCTTGTCTAGGCAATTTATATTACTATTTCTTGAGGTGCATCATAAGATAAAAAACTAAGAGAACATAAGGGCTGTAGTAGGAGACTTTGGTCACTAAAAATGGAAATCCAACTTCAAAAACATAAGCAAATAAAAGACTCTATTTTCCCATTAACTGCAAAGGCCTGGTACAAATGTCTTTGTCAGCCTCTGAATGGTAGCTTTTAAATTGTGTTCTTAAGTCAGATACTCTGTATTGTTCTTCTATTGCTATAGTAAATTGTTATAAAAATATGGGTTTTAAAAAATTCTTTTTTTTTTAAGATTTATTTATTTATACAAGCACTGGGTACAGTTAGAAGCACAGGAGGGTGAGAGAATTCACCAGAGCCAGAGCGGGGAGCAGAACAGGCAGAAGGACCGAGGTACACTGCTGACGGGAGCAGCGGGTAAAGCAGGAGAGGTCTGCGCGCCATGTGGGACCCTCACCGTTTGCCGGGGGTCGAACCGGTGCTGCAGAGGCTGCGGGCAGCTTCCCAGCCCAGCACTCAATCGCTGTGCCACCGGGGAGGCCCTAGAAAATTTTTAAACCTTTAGTTTACAGTTCTGTGGAACTTAAGTCTGGATCATTTTCTTAGCTTCTTCTGAGGTTGAATTCTTGTTGGCGGCTCTGAAGATGAACTGGCTTCCCAGCTCACTGAGGTTTTTGACATGCTGAGGTGCATGTTCCCTAGTGATTGCTATCTGGAAAATGCTGTCACCTCTTATAAGCTGCCAAATTCCTTACAACATGGACCCCGACATTTCAAACTCCAGTGTTAAACCTCTCAGGCTTGCAGTCACTCACTTGCTGCCTTCTGTTAGAAACAGACTGAATGTGCTTAAGTCCAACCAATGAGTCCTCTCTTGATGACCTCAAAGTATACTGATTAGAAACCTTAATACAGCTGGAAAGTCCCTTTTATTATATAATGTAGCATAATTATGGGAATAGATGTCTCATCTAGTCATCGGTGCTGCCCACAGTCAAGAGGAGGCAATTATATAAGGGGGTCACCTCAGCCTTTTGCTCTCCCATCTGCCTCATTGTTTATACTGATTATCTTTCCATCAAGTGGGTAAAATGTAAGCACCAGCCTCACATTTCCAAGTTGTGTAACCACTTTCAAGAAGGGTTCTTCTCTTGCAGGTCTGGATGCATCAACTGCATGATCCATGGAATTATCCAGATAAGGATTTTAAGATGTTCTCCTTCCAACTGTAATCAAGCAGAGATCAAATCAACAGATAACCTTATGGTTTAATAAAAGTGTACATTAACACTGAGATATAAATTAATACTATTAAGTCAGTAGAAATTTTGAAATAAAAAGTGGAAGCATATATAAATAATATTTGAAACATATAAGCTCAAATAAAAAGTTAACAGCAGATGCAAGAAGAGCTAGGCCCAGGAGATCAGCAAAAAATCAAGGACTCCATTTTTGTGGTCTGAATGCAATAGTGACAGTTTCTCTTTGGAATTCACAATGTTGCTTTCCCTCAAATAAGCTTCACCCTCAATTTTTTTTTTTTAACATTTTTATTATTTATTTATACAAGCACTGGGGTATAGGCCACAGGTGCGGGACGGTGAGATAATTCACCAGAGACAGAGCAGGGAGCAGACCAGGCAGAAGGACCAAAATACACTGCTGAGGGGAGCAGCGGGCAAGACAGGAGAGGTCCGCCTTGCCACCCTTAATTTCTAACTTGTGTTCTCAGCTATGCCATTAGGAAAAAGGGGAAAAAAAAAAAACTGTTCTGAAAGTTCTTGCATAAGAGTTTGTTTCTCAGGCCTCCCCTGGTGGCACAGGCGGTTGAGCGCAGGGCTGTGTGAAGCTGTCAGCAGTCTCTGCTGTGCGGGTTCGATCTGGCCAGCTGGTGAGAATCCCACATGGCCTGGCAGACCTCTCCTGTTGTGCCCGCTGCTCCCCTCAGCAGTGTACTTCATCAGTTTGCCTGTTCTGTTCCCTGCTCTGTCTCTGGTGAATCCTCTTACCGTCCTGCGCTTTGGCCTGTACCCCGGTATAAATAAATAAATAAAAGCATTAAAAAAAAAAAAAAAAGAACATGTTTCTCTTTCCAGGGGCCCCAGGCAATATTCCTGGCTCCGATTGTATCATGCACCTGACTTGTAATTGATTATTGTGATTGTAGGGTTATAAACAAGTGGGGTCAGTTTTGCAGGCCTGTCTTACAGTTAGCCATGGAACCAGTGCCACTCACATGTCAGCTCATAGGACGTTGTGGAAAGAAATGCAAAAGCACAAGGCCCACATCCTACACAGGAAACCAGCATAGACAAGAGAGAAAGGTATTCCACAAAATGACTCAGAGACTCACAGAGCTCCCAGATATAGAAGAAGGCCTTCAAAAGGAAGAATCATAAGCATCCTGATGGTTAGAGAGGCCCCTGCTGGATGGGCACAGGTCACTGCTGACTCTTCCTGTGTGGAAGCTCACACAGATGGTCCTGCTTCTGCGTTGTCTAGGCCAGTCCTCAGCGCTTTCTTGTGAAGCCTGTGGTGCCCCTTTCCATCTCACAGGAGGAAATGAAGATTGATCCCTATCTTGCCCAGCAATCACACCTAGGCAGCTGCCTGTTCGCCACTCCTGAGTTTCCTCTGCACGTGCGAGTCACTGTTTGCACAGTTCTAAGCCACACTTGCCTCACAGAGCGACCCTGTAACTGTCTTTCCAGTAGGTGGGAATTTCACTTCCTTATTTCCAAGCACAAATAATTGCAGATGCAAAATTGCAGACTTATTATAGACCCAAGAGTAGACAAAGCAGTTCTTAAATACTCGAGAACTTTTATTTTTGAGTAGGAGGTAGCTTGACCCCTGAGGCACTTGACTTACGATGAGCAAAAAATGCAAGAGGGAGGTGAAATGTGTGTCTGTCTCTTCTGAATCTTTGTTTTGTTTTGCTTCTGCTGCTTGTATACTGGAATCCTTAAGAAGAAGTAAGCTACAATACTAAGCTGTGGGGACTTTCAGAGCCAGTGTGTTCCATCAAAGACCTGAAGTTACATAACAAGACTGCCTGGCATGTGTCTGTCAGTTGGGGCTGGGTGGTGGGGGGAAGACTATAGAACATGCAGATCCCAAGGAAACTGTTCAAAAAAGAGAGAAAATGTTTTCTTTCTTCGTTGGTGCCTAATTTGTCATGATGAATTTTAGTTGCTAATTAATTTGATCTCCCTTGGATATGAGAATACTCACAGGTACTTGCAGACCCTCATAGTACCTGGGACCTGACTCAGGACTCTGTGTGTGTGTGTGTGTGTGTGTGTGTGTATAACTCTCCCACACCCCCAGAACCCACATGCCATGTCCCCACATCTCCACATTCCCTAGTCCCTACTTCCCATCATCCACAGACCCTCATGTCTATGCTCAGACCCAAGCCCAGCTCGGAATAGAGACTGGTAGTGGTTGCCAAGTGAAGGCAGTAGTGTTGGTGGCTGAGAGTCCATCCAAGAAAGGGGGAAGCAGCTGGAAGTGGCTATGAGTGAGCCAAGATACCCCCTGCATATACGCCATCAGTGCTCCTGAATTCATATAAACACAAATTTAATATAAAATTAACAATTTCAGGATCACAGCTACAGAACATTTATTTTGAGCTTTTTATACCCAAGCTCTAAGTGACCATACTGTTTGCAGACTTGTGGAGCCAGTCTTGCTGTCATGCTTAGTGGGTGGGTCAGGCAACAGAAAATGATAAAATAAATTAGAGTTCTCATATATTTGCATTTTCATGCATCTGATCTTTATGAACTATGTGACTTTAAATGAGTAGTGTTACGTTTTTGGGCCTCAGTTTTCTCTTTTACATATTGTGGTTGATCAGGGCACTGTGAGGATGGAGAAGTCAGAGTGCACAGGCCTCATAAATGTGGAGTTCTGCCATGGGAACAATACTCGCTTCAGTAGATGGTTGGCTTGGAGTAGTAGCTATCCTAGAGGGGTGGGGCCTTTTCAGGGACTGTGGTCAGTGGAGGCTGAGCTGGCCAGTGGAGGGACTCACATCAGCGTTCTGCCAGGCCTTGTATGATTTGCATCAGGCCTAGCCAGCTGTCCTGATTGCAACATCCTTGCTTTGGCTGCTCTGTAACCTGGTGGCAGATGTAAGCTGGCCCTGAGTGCCTCCAATGGGCTGGACCCCTTGCTGGGCCAGAGAGAGAGAATGACAGGACTGAATGCCCGGGTAGCTCAGGTCCACAGGCACTGCAACCCATTGTGAAGCCTTGGGAGTCAGAGGAGTTACAGAAGGAGATTTGGGGCAGGGTCAGAGCCAGGGGAAAGTATGCCATCCAGGCCCTGGACTGAGCAGGAAATGGGCACTCTGGGCAGAGGAGAGAGCAGTCAAAAGCACAGAAGTGGGGGATAGCCGCTCTCAACCATGATTCAAATCCAAAGTGGCTGGTATTTCTTCATTACTGCAGGGGAGTCATGGTGCTCCCAAATTGACAAACACTAGCCGAAAACACATCACTATTTAGTTTAGAGCCCATAACAGAAAACAGGTCCTTCCTTTCTGAGCAACAAATGAGATAGGATTCTAGTGCGTGGCAATAGGACATTTCTACCAAAATAGTTGCTTGTGAAAGATTGCAAAAGACCTCCATTCTGGCATAGGGAGATTAAAGACCAAATCACATGTGCTTCAGAGCAAACAGGATTCTTCCCTAGTTCCAGTTGAGTAAAGTAAAAGAAGGTATCTAAAAAGATATTAAATGGGTGCATGTTTTAAAGGACATATACAACAGGGATCACAGAACCCACAGGAGTTTGTGGTTTCTGAAATACTGGTGGGTGGCTTCCTGCAGCTGCAA
The DNA here is from genome assembly GCF_964194135.1 of Talpa europaea. Classification (NCBI taxonomy): domain Eukaryota; kingdom Metazoa; phylum Chordata; class Mammalia; order Eulipotyphla; family Talpidae; genus Talpa; species Talpa europaea. The sequence goes on from NC_140078.1 coordinate 44,684,774, forward strand.
GGCATGCTGGGAAGGAGATGAGATAGGTCTTGGCCCCACCTCGCCTGTGTTTTCGGGGTGGTTTAGCTTGGGCGGGCCTAGCCTGCTGCTCCTGACTGGGCTCCTGGCTGGGAATGCACCGTTACCAGGAGCACCATTACCAGGAACAGATAGAACAGACAGAGCAAATAAATCAAAGGGGCTAAAAAAGTGAAAGCAAGGCAAAAATCTAGATCAGCCAAGCCCCTGTGGGAGGAATAGAAAGAGATTCATTTTATTTGGTGCATGTAGACAGTGATTTTAATGTTATGTAAATGCAGCCAGCGATTCCTAATCTATCCTGAGATGTAAGTGTCAGGGCTCTGTTGTAGCACAGGTTGCTGGTGATAGAAACAAGCTGTGCTATTTTATACAGGGAAGGCTTGTGATTATCAGCTTCTGAATTTTTTTTTCATTACAAATTTCAAATAGGACAAGCTGAAGCAATGAAAATGGAAGAGCCAGTGTCTAGGGAAATGCAACTGACAAGCACCCTGCCATGAAGGAAGTGGACAGATGCAAGACAGCTGGAAAAGATTTCAGAGAGAAAAAACCTGATTGCAAGATATAAAGTGAAACCCCCCAGTCAGAAACATTTACCCAAACTGCTATGATAGGGAAATCAAGATAAGTGGCAAAAATATCTCTTTTTCTGGGAACACAGCTGTGAGGATCTCCCTGTAAAAAGTCAGGGTTCACAGGAGGAAGGGAAATTTGCACCATTGCACAAAGGGCAAAGGATGGCAAGAAAGTCATTGTGGTTCTGTGCAGATCTTAGTGGGTTTAGCAAGAGGAGACCATGGGGTCTGCTGGAGAGAGGAGGTGGAAGGAGCCCACAAAGGCCATGTCCTTTCTCCACCCCCACACAGCTGGAAGGCAGGGTTGTGGCTCTGCCTCAGGAACAGGTTATCCAATCTTCAGTCCATGGAAAACCCCTGACCCCATTCTTTCTCCCTCAAAGACCCCATAAAGTTTTTAAGACTTTAAGGCTTTGGCGGAATACTTTATCTCTCAAAGGGTTCTGGAAAGAAACTGATACTGAAGTAAGTCTTTTTGGTAAATTTTTAATTAGGGATGCTATTAATAACTTTGCTCCTTATACAAATAAACCCTTTTGAAGTTTTGGGTTATTTCACCAGCTATGCCCCTAGATCTGTTCTGAGCAGACAAACTAAATCTCAGTTTCTCTCCTCATTTTGACTTTGTCAAGACAAGAAAACTGAGCAGCTTAGCTAACCAATGTATAACTTAGTTAACCAGTGTTCCTGTGCGTTTTATCTTTCATTCAAGCATTCTCCACAAAGGATTTTCCCATACCCCCCACTACTTTTTCCTTTATATTTCATGCTCAACTGAGTTGTGAGCCAACTTTAAAACAATATTGAAATTAGGAGAGCTAATTGAAACTGAACTTGGAAACTGGTGAAGTGTGTTCTCACAGGAAAATACTGGAGTCAAGTCCCTTTGCCAATGCTGACAACTTTACAAATACACATTTTTTCTGTGAGATAGGTGTGACCACCTCTTCCAAGACACACAGCTAGCCTATCAATTGCACGGCAGAGTCAGCAATTCCAGCCTTGGAAATTCCACATGATATGAAAGAAATTAGTTTTGCTCTTCAAAGAAAGAGGCCTCAAGCCACAAATGAGTCAGACTGCCTTTCTCTCCTCCCATGCTTCTTCACAAAACCTAAACTTCCCTTTCCCCACCCAAAGCCCTTACCTCTTATTGTCACCTCCCAATCTTAGATACTCACCAATGTGAAGTCACTCTTGCATCTCTTCCTCACTCCTCCATGTTCAGAAGTGGCACAGAACTGCAATGGATTCCTTCCTGAGCTTTATCATTCACACTTTGCTCTCACATTCGACTTTAGTCCTGCCTGCTCAGATCTCTATCCTCTTTCCATTCTTGATGAGCCAGATTCCTTACCTACTGTGCTCCAGCATTTTGGCCCTTCTGCTCCTCGGGGCCTTGCTATTGCTCTGCTCCAACAGGGATTCCTACAGTTTCTCACATGGCTGCTTCTTGCCATCTATTCAGATATCATGTCTCTTAGAGAGGTCTTTACCACCCATCCGACTCACACTTGTCACCAACCCCTCCAGCTGACCCCATTATCTTGTCTGTTCTTCACATTGTTTGCCACTTTCTGAGGTTCTTTCCTTCTCTCCTGTTAACTGTCCATCTCTCCTACCAGAGTGTGTGTGCTGTTTGATAGAACATCATGTCTGTCTTATTCCTTTGCTGTATTTCTGGTACCAAGAAGATGTTCTCATGAGATATTAAGAGAACGTTTAAAAGAATGACTGAAGAGAATGAATCCCTGAGAATAAGCCCTTAAGAGAATGAATAAAGGAATGATTAACTCTTCAACAGGACTTTCAATATCACAATCCTCTAAGTCCTTGAAATAATCGTTTTCTGCTTCTGAATTCTCATTTTTAATTTATTTTATCTAAGAATCTGGCTAATTTTCCTATAATACTGCTTCCATTTTAACATCCCTTCAAAGCTTCCTCTTCTAAGCCCAGAACAACTTCCAACTGTAGGCCTTTTACAAGCTCCATTCACTTGGCATTTACCCTTGTTTCCAGCAGTGTCCCTCTGGAAGCAAGTTCAACTTTTATTCCATGAGTTGTGTATCCTAGCTCTAGGCCCTCTCTCATGTCAACCTCATTCATTTCATTCTTTTTTTCCTGTTTCCAATAAAAGGTATTCCAGGTGGAATAAAAATATTCTTTGGGTAGTCAGATAACTTTGGAATATAAAATTCTTTCCCACCATTTACCACACATAGCATCATTTTCCCCCTTAGTAATGAAATGTTTTTGAAAAAATTGCCTAAGAAAAACATGCATGGATATATAGCAATATCTTAAATTCTTTACATATGTCTTTGATTTTCTACTGGCTTTTCTGTGAAGGCTGTACTAGTCTTAACACTGCCCCTCACAAAGGTGTCCCTAATCCATTATCATCATTTGTTTTTGTGTAGCTTTTTCAGGATTTGCTCTTTACACACTTTGTACAGAGTTCAAAATTATCTGACGCTGTTATCCATATCATTCCTTCTCAACTGTATTTTACCCTCATGAATGCAGGGAACTTTCCTTATTTCAGCTTGCTCCTCAGAAGGTACGTGACAAATGTTTAATGGTTTATCAATTTATCCTTTCCTATTTATTGAACATGGTACTATGTGGAAGGCAAGAAGCTGAACCCTGTAGTGGGGGATCCAAGGCAGAAAGACACATCTGTTTCTAGTACTAACATCTATAGGGCTATAATCCATCATAAAAATAGCATTGTTGGTTGTTTATAATATGGCAGTGTTAATGATGGAGTAGTGTGCAAAAATGCTCATGGTGGGCCTCTCCAGTGGCGCAGCGGTTGAGCGCTGGGTTGCAAAGCTGCCCGCAGCCTCTGCAGCGCCGGTTCGATCCCCGGCTGCTCCCCAGCCACCGGAGGAGGGTCCCACATGGTGCGCAGACTCTCCTGCCACCCGCTGCTCCCCTCAGCAGTGTACTTTGGTCCTTCTGCCTGCTCTGCTCCCTGCTCTGGCTCTGGTGAATTCTCTCACCCTCCCGCGCTTTTGACTGTACCCAGTGCTTGTATAAATAAATAAATAAATAAATAAATAAATAAATAAAATAAATCTTTAAAAAAAATGCTCATGGTTTCTGTCTTACATAGTAGTCATCTATATAAGTCTATATATTATATGGTATTTACACACATTAAGAGAAAAACAGTGCCAAATGGAGACTGTCTAATTTTATGGGAGTTAGTATAGGGAAAAATGAGAGAACGAAGATGGTGACATGATGATATATCATGAATTAGAAAATGTTTCTGAACACTTAATAGGAAAACAAAAATCTGTTCTAAAAGCATGCTGCCATTTCCTACTGGTCTTTGTAGAGACCAGTTTATGTTAACTTCCTGTTTGTCCAATTTTGGGTGGATTTGTAGCTGTTGAATGAGAATTGAATCTAGTGATGAATCGTTGCTTCATTTACCTAATTGAGGAGAGACAGGTGTCAGCCAAAGGAACCTCTTTTCTCCCCTACCACCATTCTGCTTTTTGAATCACTGCATTGCAGCCCAGAGTAACCCCAATTATTGCTTGAAACGTCCAGAAGAAAAAGCTAATTGAAATGTCCAGACGAGGGCCTTCCCTGGTGGTGCAGGCAGCTGAGCGCCACACTGTGAATCTGTCCGCATCCGGTTCGATCCCTGCCAGCCCGCGAGGGTCCCACATGGAGCAGCAGACCTCTCCCGTCTCACCCGCTGCTCCCCTCAAGCAGTGTATTTCATCAGTCTGCCTGTTCTGTTCCCAGCTCTGTCTCTGGTGAATCCTCCCCGCCCCCACACATCAGGCCTATAGCCTGGTTCTTCAAGAAAGAAAGAAAGAAAGAAAGAAAAAAAGAAAGAAAGAAAGAAAGAAAGAAAGAAAGGAAGGAAGGAAGGAAGGAAGGAAGGAAGGAAGGAAGGAAGGAAGGAAGGAAGGAAGGAAGGAAGGAAGGAAAGAAAGAAAGAAAGAAAGAAAGAAAGAAAGAAAGAAAGAAAGAAAGAAAGAAAGAGAAATGTCCAGAAGAAAAAGCTAAAAATCAAAGTTGATCAAGAAAACTTTAGATACTTCTTTGAAGTCTGAAGACCTATTCTACAGAGAAGTGATGTGTGGATACTTTCTTCTCCTGCAACTCACTCCCTCAACTCTTCACACCATTCTGGTATGCAGGCTCCAACCATGGCCCAGAGAATTCCCTGACCCATTCAATCATTCACCAAGGTGAGTGCTAACACACATGGTAGATTACATAACAATGCGATTTGGGGCAACCCCCATATCAGAAAAAGTCTCCTGATGGAGAAATGGGAGAGGAAGGGGAAAGAGATGGGCAGGCTCAGTACTAAAGGGGTACCCAGAACAGTGCATTGACTTTTTTTTTTTAAATATATTGCTCAGATTTCTCTCTCTCTCTTTTTTAAGATAGATTTATTTATTTATTTATTTATTTATTTATTTATTTATTTATGTATGTATGTATGTATGTATTTATTTATTTATTTATTTATACAAGCACTGGGTACAGTCAGAAGCGTGGGAGGGTGAGAGAATTCACCAGAGCCAGAGCGGGGAACAGAACAGGGAGTCGGACGAAATACACTGCTAAGGGGATCAGCAGGCTGCAGGAAAGGTCTGTCGCGCCATGTGGGACCCTCGCCGGTGGCCAGGGATCGAACCGACGCTGCAGAGGCTGCTGGCAGCTTCGCAGCCCAGCGCTCAACCGCTGAGCCACCAGGGGAGGCCCAGTGCATTGACTTTTGTTTCCATGAGAACCTCATGAAGAAGCTATATCTAGGAGTTTGAAACTCAAAGAGTGCAAGATCTGGGCTGCCTACTGTACTACCTTTTCTCCAACAGAAGATCTAACCATCAAATACAATGAAAAGCAGAAATTCCCTAACAGCAGGTAAATCTAATCATTGTTTACTAGTATGTGCCTGCCCCAAGGTGTCTCTGAGGCAAGCTTTGGAGAAAAAAGGTGGTTCCTAAACATTTCCTTCCAGTTCTCTGCACACTGTCCTTCATCAGAAGTAGCTGGACACCCCAGTGGCTTTTTCTCTCTTTCTTAAAAAGAATATCTGACCCATTGAAAAGTCAGGAAGTTCTCGAAATCAGGCAACAAAACTTAATCTCATATTTCCTATTGAAATAGTCACTGAAAGTTCATAATTTCCAGCTAACGCTTTGACTTTTTGATGCTTATCTAACATAAAAGTTTAAGTGTTCTGAGGTTTATCATATTCTAAACAGGAGAGTCACAATATCTCCTTTCATGAGAGTTTTTACCACCTAGTCTGCTGAGATGTAGGAGGAGGGTGATGAGTGCTATATTATATACTCAGTTTTCCAGGAACAAATATTGTCCAGAAGGAACTACTAGGAAAATCAAAACAAAGTTAAAATACAACCAGTGAAAGATTGGCTTATTAACAGAACAGGTTGTCCTAGATATCTGAACACCCACAGATACAGATCTCTCCCACACTGAGGCCGGTACAGAAAGGAGGCTCATTTAGTCACGCATCACATGTAGAAATATTGTCTGCATATGCCTATAAAGCACAGTGATTTATTCAAAGGGATATCTCCATTTCTAGGAAGGAAATAATAAGGCCAAAATTAACTAAGAGTGATCAAAATTTCCAACATTAGATTTTCCTAATCATCTGCTGAGGTAGGGAGGAGCTTATGACCATGTATACCTGGGAAACTTTGAGATTCAGACATGCTGACTGACCTACAAGGACAAGGACTTACAGGAAATAACCCAGAGTTGTTGATAGAATCCATACTTATGATACCCTAAGAGGAGGTTGTAATCTCTATGTATTAATAACTTACTGTTCTAAGAACAGTAGTGATGGAAACAGCAAAGTATAAGATCATGGTCAGCAATGCAGACATGGATGGTTTTATGAAAAAAAAAAAAAAAACTCAAACTTTGGAGCCACAAACCTCTTCCATTACTGCTTTGGCCTCTTACTATTTATGTGCTCTTGGGCAGATTACTTATCTTCTCTGACTCTTAGCTTCAGTATATGTGAAGATTAAATGAAATAACAGTATATGAGGGATTCTTCATCTCCACATTCTTGCACACATTTGTTGTTTCTGTTATATATATAACGACCACTCTCATGGTATGAGGTTTTATATCATTGTGGTTTTGCGTTGCATTTCCCTGATGATAAGTGATGCTGAACATTTTCCATGTTCCTGTCAGGTATTAGTTTGTCTTCTTGGAAGAAATGTCTGTTTGGGTCTTTTGGCCACTTTTTGATTGGGTTATATGTTTTCTTTTTGTTGAATTGTAATGAATTCTTTGTAGATCATGGATATTGCACCTTGTTGGATTTATGATGTGCAATTTTTTTCTCTCTCATTCAGTGCAGTGCCTTTTTGTTTTAACAAAACTTTCTTTCACTGTCCAGAGGTTTGATGCAGTCCCATTTGTTTATTTATTTTGTTGGTTCCTCTGTTTTTGAAGTCCAGTCCCCAAAGCCATGACTAAAGTCAGCATTCCTTATGTTTTCTTTTATGTATTTTATAGTTTTTGGTCTTACATTCAAGTCCTTAATCCATTTCGAGTTATTTTTTGTGTGTGGTGTGGGAAAGTGGTCTAGTTTCACTTTTCTGCACATGACCGTGACTGTCCTGTTTTTCCAGTTTTCAATTATTCATTGAAGAGAATTTCCTTTCTCCATTGTATAGTCTTGGCTCCTTTGTCATAGATTAACTGTCCATATTAGTGTGGCTTTATTTCTGGAATCTCAATTCTATTCCATTTGTCTGTACATTTTTTTCTACTATCATACTTTTTGATTAGTATCAACTTGTCATGTAGTCTGAAATCTGGACGTATGATACTTTCATTCCTCTTCTCTTATGTCAAGTTTGCTTTGGTTATTCAGGGTCTTTTCTAGTCACATATAAATTTCAATGATGTTTGCTTTTTTTTTAATAATTACATTGAAATTTGATAGGGGTTGAATCTGCATATTGCTTTGGGTAAAATGGACATCTTAAAAATGTTAGTTCTACCAATTCATGAGCATAGAATTATTCTCCATTTCCTTGTGTCTTCTATTTTAGCAATATCTTATTGTTATTGTTGAAAAAACCTTTCACCTCCTTTGTTGGTGTATTCCTAGATGCCAACACTTTTTGATGCTATTATAAATAAAATTATTTTTCCTTATTTCTTTCTCTACTAGTTCCTCATTTGCATATGGAAAAGCAACAGAGTTTTGTATACTGATTTTACAATCTCCCACTTCATTGTAGTGATTTATTGTTTCTAGTATTTTTTTAATTAGCTAATTAATTTTTTAAAGATTTATTTTATTTATTTATACAAACACTGGGTACAGTCAGAAGCGCGGGAGGGTGAGAGAATTCACCAGAGCCAGAGCAGGAAACAGAACAGGCAGACCGATGATACACTGCTGAGGGGAGCAGCGGGTGTGGCAGGAGAGATCTGCAAGCCATGTCGGACCCTCTCCCGGGTGGCCGGGGATCGAACTGGCGCTGCAGATGCTGCAGGCAGCTTCACAACCCAGCGTTCAACCACTGCACCACTGCAGAGGCCCTAGTATTTTTTTTTTTTTAGTGGGGTCTTTAGGGTTTTCTCTCTATACTACATGTCATTAGTAAATAATTATAATTTTACTTCTTTTACAATTTGGATTCATTTATGCCTTTTTCTTGCCTAATTGGTCTAGCTAGAATTTTGAGCACTCTGCTGAATGGTATTGGTGAAGTGGACATTCTTGTTATGTGTCTGAACTTAGAGGAAAAGCTTCCAGTTTCTCAACATTGAGTGTGTATGTGTGATGCTAGTTTTGGGTTTGGCCTATATGGCCTTTATTATTTTGAAATATGTTCCTTATATCTTCATTTTATTAAGAGTACTTTTATAAAAGGATTTTGACTCTTTTCAAAGGTCTTTTCTGCTTCTATTTATATGATCATATCATTTGAGTTTTTCCTTTTGTTGATATAGTGAATTACATTGATTTATTTGCATAAGATGAACCATACTTGCATCCTTGGGATAAGTTCCACTTTGTTATGACGTATGATCCTTTTAATATATTGTTGAAATTAGTTGACTAAGATTTTATTTAGGATTTTTGCATCTTTGGTGATCAGAAATAATTGGTCTGTATTTGTCTGTTGTTGTGATGTCCTCATCTGCTTTTGGTATCAGAGTAATGTTAGCCTCATAAAATGTGTTTGGGAGCATTTTCTCTTCCTTAAATTTTGGGAAGAGTTTGAGAAATCTAGGTATTCATTCATCTTTAAAGGTTCAATAGAACTCACTAGTAAAACTACCTGGTCTCTGATTTTTATTCTTTTATGTATTTATTCATTTTTATTTATTTTTTACATCATCGTTCATTTTTAAACAATATTTGCCCCCTGCCTCAGGTATAGTCCCCATAGAATTTCTTTCACCAATGCACCCATTCACCATCACCACAGTCCCCTGTGCTTCTCCCTCCCTCCCTCTAATCCCTCACCCTCGTCCTCCCCTGCAGGATAGCTCTGATTTATAATTGTCTGTTTGTTTTTGTTTTGTTGTGAAATAATTTTTATTCTTTTTTGAGATATTTGATTAAAGTTTCAATTTCCAGGGCCTCCCCTGGTGGCTCAGCGGTTGAATGCTGGGTTGCAAGGCTGCCCGCAACCTCTGCAGCTCAGGTTCGATCCCCGGCCACCAGCGAGGGTCCCACAAAAAAAAAAAAAAAGTTTCAATTTCCTTGATTTTAATTTCCTTGATTTTAATTGCTTTGCTCATTTCTTCCATATTTTCCAAGTTGTTGGTGCAAAAATTTTTATAGTAGTCATGAACTCTATGGCATTCTGTATTTCTGCAGTGTTTATATTTCTTTTGCTTTCTTTTCTGAATCTATTTACTAAAATTTTCTCCTTTCCCTCTCTATTTATTGAGGTAATATTGGTTTATATCAGTGTTTATGTATTAGAAGCATAGTATGTCCTCCTTCAGGACACCCACAGTTTATAACCATAGTCTATTGTGGTCTCTCCACCTTGCTTCTGCTCCACCCCTCTCCATCCCCTTTCGTAACGGCAGTGATAAGGTCATATTTCTAGAATTAGTTCTTAGTTTGGCTTTATCAGACCCTTTGGTTTCTCTACGTTCCACATATAAGTCACACCATCTGGTATTTACCATATGTAAAAAACATATTTGAGTAATATTCCATCCTCCTGATCTACTCATCTGTTTAGGCACTTAGGTTGTTTCCTTAGCTTGGCTATTGTAAATAGTGCTGCGATAAACCTGGGAGTGCATGTTTCCCTTCAAATTTGTGTTTTTGTATTCTTCAAGTAAATACCTAGCAGTGGAATTGCTGTGTGGAATGGTAGACCCATTTTTAATCTTTTGAAAAACCTTCATAATTATTTCCATAGGGACTGGATCAGTCTAGTTTCCAATCAACAGTGTGAGAGTGTTGCATTTTCTCCAAATCCTCACCAGCACTTTTGGTCATTTGATAATGGTCATTCTCACATGTGTGAGGTGGTTGAATATGAATTTCTCTAAAGATATATGATGAAATTTTTTATGTGTATGTGTTCTCTGGAGAAGTGCCTGTTTAGCTCTTTGGCTTTTTTTTTTTTTAAGACTTATTTATTTATTTATTTATTTATTTATTTATTTATTTATTTATTTATAGAAGAACCGGGGTACAGGCCCGATGTGTAGGAGGGTGAGAGGATTCACCAGAGACAGAGCGGGGAACAGAACAGGCAGACTGACAAAATACACTGCTGAGGGGAGCAGTGGGAGAGACAGGAGAGTTCTGCTCACCATATGGGTTGCTCCGAGGCCGGCGGGGATAGAACCTGCACTGCGGAGGCTGCAGACAGCTTCACAGCACTGAGCTCAACCGCCTGTGCCACCAAGGGAGGTCCCATTTCTTCTTTTAAAGTTTACTCCTAAGTATTTAATTTTTTTGGTGTAATTTTAAATGGGATTTTTTCTTAGTTTCTTCCTCTTCTAGCTCATTGTTTTCATATAGTAAGGTAACTGATTTTTGTGTACTGATTTTCATACCAGCCACTTTGCTGAACTGGTTTATTGTTTCAGTCAGCTTTTCAGAGGAGTCTTTAGGGTTCTCTACATGTTTAGCATGTCTTTAAATAATGATAGCTTACTTCTTCTTTACCAGTTTGGATATCTTTTATATCCTTCTCTTGACTAATAGCTCTAGCTGTGATTTCAAATATTATGTCAAATAGTAGAGGGGGAGAATGGACAGCCTTGTCTTGTACCAGATCTTAGTGGGGAAAATTCCAGTTATTTTATTGAATATGATGTTAACTGTCAGTTTGTCTCATGTGGCCTTTAATATATTGAAGTATTTTCTAATTAGACACAGATTTTCAAAGATTTTCATCATAAATAGATGTTGAATCTTATCAAATGCTTTCTAAGTCTTTATTGTTCATTATCTTTCCTTTTATTGAAATGGTGAATTACATTGATTGATTTTTGGATGTTGACCCATTCTTTTGTCTCTGATATATATCCCACTAGGACATGATGTATAATCTTATTTAAAGTATTGTTGGATTCAGTTTGAATAGATTTCGTGGATGAGTTTTGTATCTGTGATCATTATGGAAATTAAATCCTTCCTTCCTTCCTTCTGTCCTTCCTTCCTTCTTTTTTTTTTTTTTTTTTTGGTGCTACCTTTGTCTAGTCTTGATACTAGAGTAATTTTGACCCCATATAGTATGTTTGGAAATAGTATATATTTTTCAATATTTTGCAAGAATTTGAGTAGAATAGGTATTAGTTCATCTGTGAAAATTTGGTTGAATTCATGTGTGAACCATCTTTTTCTGGGATTTTGCTTTTAGGGACAACTTTGATTACTCTTTTAATTTACTTTCCTGTAATTGGTCCATTTGGGTTTTCTGTTTCTTCCCATTTAGTCTTGATGCTTATATAATTCTATGAATTTATCCATCTTTTATGTTATTACACTTATTAACATACAAATATTCATAGTAAACTCTTATTATCCTCCAACTTTCTGCAATGTCTATTGTAACTTCTTTCAATTCTGATAGTATTTAAGTTTTAACCTTTTATTTCCTTTTGAGCCTAGCTAAGATTTGTCTATTTTTTTTTCAAAGAACCAACTTTTAATTTCATTTATCTTTTGAGTTGCCTTTTTGACTTCTGTTTCATTTTCTTTTGCTCAAATTTTTATAATTTCCTTTATTAGACTGGATATTGCTTTTCTTTTTTTATCTAGTTACTTAGGAAGCAATGTTAGATTATTTATTTGTCCTCTTTCTTTTATCTTGATGTAGGCCTTATTACTATGTATGTCCTTTTTGATTCTGTTTTGCTACATACCATAAATTCTGGTAGGCCATGTTTTCATTTTCATTAGCCTCAAGGTATTTTTTCAATTTCTTCTTTTATTTCTTCATTAACCCAGTAGTTATTCACTTGTGTATTGTTTAGTTAGAACATGTTAGAAGTTTACATAGTTTTATTTTTTTTTTGTAAGATTTATTTATTTATTTATTTATACAAGCAGTGGGTGCAGTCAGAATCATGGGAGGGTGAGAGAATTCACCAGAGCCAGAGTGGGGAACAGAACAGGCAGACCGACGAAATACACTGCTGAGGGGAGCAGCGAGCGTGGCAGGAGAGGTCTGCTGAGCTATGTGGGACCCTTGCCGGTGGCAGGGTATTGAACCATTGAACCGGTGCTGTAGAGGCTGAGGGCAGCTTCGCAGACCAGTGCTCAACCGCTGTGCCACCAGGGCAGGCCCACTTTTCATAGCTTTCTATTTGTGATTGATTTCTGACTTGATACCGTTGTGACCAGAGAAGATTCTTGATATGAGATCAAGCTTCATGAATTTAATGACCCTTATTTTGTGAACCAACATGTGTTCCATACTAGAGAAAGCTCCATGTGTACTTGAGAAGAATTTGTACTCATTTGCGAGCCCTATAAATGTCTATAATTCCTCATTTAAGGCTAGTGTTTTCCTTGTACTCTTAAGTTTATCACAGCAGTATTTACAATAGCCAAGAAATGGAAACTCAAATTCCCAGAACAGATGAATGAATCAAGAGCTGCTGTATATATACATCATGGAATACTACTCAGAGATCAAAAAGATAAACTCATGCCGTTTGTGGCAATATGGCTGGAACTGGAAGGGATTTTGTTAAGCAAGATAAGTCAGAAGGAAATAAATAAAGATGGTTTCACTTATATGTGGAAAGAGAAACCAAACAAAGCATCAGAAAAAAGAGAAAACTTGCAAGTTGACCATCCTTCTGAGGCATCAAGAGGGGGTTTTGGGGGAGGGGGCCAAGTAGGGAAGGGAAGAGCACAAGGGACTATAATGGTGGATCATGGGGCCTATGGTAGTGGGAGAACTAGGGGGACTATACCTGAGGCAACAAATCAAATACTGCCTAAAATTAGCAATGCAAGGAAAAAAGTACTTCACCTAAAAATGAAAAAGGATATAAAAAACTAAAATTAAAATAAAATAAAATAATTGAACCTCTTATACAACCTTAAGTTTTAAGTTCTTTTATTATCTGTCTTATTTTTTTATTATAGCCATTTTAGACTGTGAAGTGGTGTTTCATTGTGATTTTGATTTGTTTCCCCAATGACTAATTATGTTGAACATCTTTTTATATGTTAATTGTCCATTTGTACATCTTCTTCAAATATCTATCTATCTATCTATCTATCTATCTATCTATCTATCTATCTATCTATCTCTATCTCTATATCTAATCTCCATGTCTGACCTGTATATCCATATCTAACCTATTTGAAAAATAATTAGGTTATTTTTTATTTTGTTAATGGTTTGGCAATTCATATTATCTACTTGACTATTACTTTTACATGTGAAAAGTTATAGATTATGGTGTAAAATTCTTATTCTTTGCTACTTTAGTGAGTGTTCATATTACTTGTTATATTTTTTCATTATCTTGGATTTTTCAGGGATATAATTATATCATTTGCAAATAGCGATAGTTCCCCACCCCAATTTTTCTAATTATTTATTTCTCTTATTTAACTGTAGTGGCTGGTACCTCCAAAGCAATATTAAATAATAATTGTAGTGATAATAATAATTACTAAAAAAAAGAGTAGTGTTTCCTCATTGCTTTCCTTCTTTATGATTGATTTATCCATTGATGAAAGTAGAGTGTTTCAGTCCCCTTCACTATTGTTTTGTTGTCAATATATGTTTTTACATCTGTTAATACTTGTCTTATATAAATTGGTGTGCATGTGTGTGTGCGTGTGTGTGCATGTGTGTGGCGCGCATGTGCACACACACACACACAAGCCTATGTCTTCCTGATGTATCCCTTACTCATTATAGTATGTCCACTCCTAACCCTAAGATGTATTTTTTTTGTAGACAGCATACAATTGGGTTTTGATTTTATTTCCAGTATGACAATCTGTACGTTTTGTGTAGGATGTTTCATCTATTTATATTTAATGTAATTATTGATATGAATGAATCTTTTTTTAATTTTTTTAAAGATTTATGTATTTATTTATACAAGCACTGGGTACAGTCAGACGCAGAGGAGGGTGAGAGAATTCACCAGAGCCAGAGCGGGGAACAGAATAGGCAGACTGACGAAATACACTGCTGAGGGGAGCAGCAGGCGCGGCAGGAGAGGTCTGTCGTGCCATGTGGGATCCTCGCCAGTGGCCGAGGATCGAACCGGCACTGCAGAGGCTGCAGGCAGCTTCGCAGCCCAGCTGCATCACTAGCAGAGGCCCGATATGAATGAATTTATCGTGCCTGTTTTAAATTTTTTTCTTCTGTCTGTTCTATACCTCTTTTTTTCTTGTTAAATATCTTTAGTATGCTATTTTAATTTCTTTGATTTTTTCCAACAATATTTAAAAAAATCTACATTCTTAGTGGTTACCCTAGTTATTAGAAATATGTCTAATTCCAATCAAATTCACCGTCCCTTTTCATCACCCTCCCTATAGCTACCATTGCTATATAATTATGTCTAAATAGGTTACTAAATAAAGATCACAGTATTATAAAGTGTTGCTTTATAATCTGTTAGTTAAGTAAAATGTTGAGAAAATGTGCTAAATGTTGATCTATATATTTCCTATTCCCACTCATTATTTCATTCTATGGGTTTGAGTTACCTTCTGGTACTACTTCTTTTCAACTGAAAGACTTCATTTAATAGTTCTTATAAGACAGACATCTTCGTATTTGCTTAGCCAGGAATATTTTTATTTCACACTCATTTTCGAGGGGTAGTTTTTTTTTTTACTGGCTGCGTACTCCTTAGTTGACACTTTCTCTTTTAGCAATGTGGAAATGCAAATTTATTGCCCTCTGGATTCAGCTTTTTCTGATACAAAGAAAACATTAGTTGTATCATTCTTTTTTCCTGGTGTGTGATAAGCCCTCTTTTCTTTTTCAAGATTTTTCTCTTGATCTTTCTATTTTAAAATTTAAATGAGATGTCTAAGTACATATCTCTTAGCATTTGTTTAACATGAGAGTTACTGAGCTTCTCACATCTGAAAGTAATTTTTTATTGTATTTATTCAAAATCTTTATGCTCTTTTCTCTCTTATTTCTCTAGACTCCAGTTGTCCATGCATTGATATAATTGATGTTGTATGATAGATAGATCTCTGACAAATCATTCATTTTATTCAAACTTTTATCTTCATTATTCATATTGAACAATTTCTATTCTATGTTGAAGGTTATTGAATATTCCTTCTTCCATTTCAGATCTGTTGTTGAGCCCTTTAGGAAAATATTTAATGTCAGTTGTTATTATTTTGGAATTTTAATTTTAAAGAAAGTTTGTATATCTTTATTGAAATTCTCTGTTTGTTAAGTTGCATGTATATTTCTACCAATATCTTGAATAAAGGGGTTAGGCCCATTGAGTTTTATACCAAATTATTTTCACAAACATATAAAAATCAGCTTTATCAGTTTTAAAAAAAAGTTTCATACAATTAAAAATCAAATCAACGATGAGACTAGAAACCCATGAGAAGTCGTGCTAGTTTTTTTTTGTTGTTGTTGTTGTTTGTTTGTTTGTTTGTTTTTTTCTAGGGAAGGGCAAAGAAATGAAAAAAGTGAAAGAGAATAAGGCAGTTATGAAAGAGAGAAATGGATAGTCAAGCCTTATAGATGTCTTAGAAGAAAACAAAGCCATTAGAATAGAAGTAAGACATAAAAACAGATTAAGATTTCCCTGAACTAATTAAGGAGTGCACTGATATCCAGACAAAATTAATGAAATCTGCCTTGTTTACATTTAAATCAGAATGATAGCAGTAAAATAAAAACTCTTGTTAAGTTTCAAGAAAAAAGTGAAGAAATTGTGTACCACACATATTTAATAAATATCTTTATTATATCATAAAATTCTCTGAAAGTTTCTTTTTTTTAAGATTTATTTATTTATACAAGCACTGGGTACAGTCAGAAGCGTGGGAGGGTGAGAGAATTCACCAGAGCCAGAGCGGGAAATAGAACAGGCAGACTGACAGAATACACTGCTGAGGGGAGCAGCTGGCAGGGCAGGAGAGGTCTGCTGCTCCATGTGAGACCCTCACCAGCGGCCAGTGATTGAACTGGCCCTGCAGAGTTTGCAGGCAATTTTGCAGCCCAGTGCTCAACCGCTGCGCCACCAGGGGAGGCCCAACTTTTTTTTTTTTTTTTTTTTTAAAGAACAGGTTTATTAGGAGAGGGACAGAAAAGTAAAGTACACTTGCATAGACAAAAGTGGGCAGGAAGAGCTACCCCAAAGGGACAGGTTTGCTGAGAGAGGCCTGCATGGTTGAGGAGAGCTGCCTCTGCTGAGGGAGGTCAGTGAGGAGAAGTCCAGGCATGTCACAGGTCACGGGCAGACAGGAAGGCTGCTGCCCTGCAGAGGAGAGAGTTGGTGAAAGAAGCACTTGCATAGTCACAGGTGGGCAGATGGAGTGCTGCCTCTGAAAATTTGTAAGAAGAAAAAGCATGCAATATCAATAAAATTTTTGGTGCAAAATATATGATTCAAGAATGTGGTATTCAACTTACTTTTTATTCATGTATTAAAGCCTTAAAACAACATTTCCAGATTTTCAAAGAAAATGTACTATTCATATGACCTTCTTTTTATAATGAAATAAAACTTTGTTTTAGTCAATCAGGAATTAATCAAAATTAATCAATCTAAAATACCAAGAGACTAGAGGAAAGCATTTAATTCAATTATTGCAAAATTGATTGAAATTAAATCAAAATATTACTGTTATTTAAGAAATAGAAAATAGGGGCCTCCCTGGTGGCGCAGCAGTTGAGTGCTGGGCTGCAAAGCTGCCCACAGCCTCTGCAGTGCCGGTTCGATCCCTGGCCACTGGTGAGGGTCCCACATGGCGCGCAGACCTCTCCTGCCGCGCCCGCCGCTCCCCTCAGCTGTGTATTTCGGTCCTTCTGCCTGTTCTGCTCCCCGCTCTAGCTCTGCTGAATTGTCTCACCCTCCCACGCTTCTGACTATACTCAGTGTTTATATAAATAAAATAAATAAATCTTTTTTAAAAAAGAAATAGAAAATAAAATAATTTAATGAGAACCATCTAACAGTATTGCAGTGATAATGCAATTTTTAATTGTATGTCAATTCTGACCTAGTCTTCACTCAACTAAAAAAGGGTTCAGTGACTGATTTAGGTATTGCTTGCAATCAGTATGTGATAACTTCCTTAAATATACAAGTGGGTGTGAAGGCTCATGTGCAACACTCATTGCATCCTTGCATTTCCATAATTTAGAAAGAGTGAACATCAGCATAATTCATAAGCTAGATTAAAACTAATATCAAAAATTTATAGACTTTGGGCCTCCCTGGTGGCTCAGCAGGTTGAGCACTGTGCTGTGAAGCTGTCCGCAGCCTCTGCAGTTCTGGTTCGATCCCCGCCAGCTGGCGAGAATCCCACATGGTGTGGCAGACCTCTCCTGTCGTGCCCGCTGCTCCCCTCAGCAGTGTATTTCTGTCGTCTGACTGTTCTCCTCCCTGCTCTGTCTCTAGTGAATCCTCTCACCCTCCTGTGCCTCTGGCCTGTACTCCAGCTCTTGTATAAAAATAAATCTTAAAAAAAAAGTATAGACTTAAATATGAGGCAACAGAATGAACATGCTAGATGTATGTATAATATATGTATACATGGTATTATATATGTATCAGGTTATATATCATAGATATGATTATAATATATAATATGTAATGAATTTTCAAGGTTAAAGCCAGAGTTATAAATTATTATGGCAAAGTCCTCGGAATAATTTTCTGAATAGTGTCTACAGAGTACAAGTTCCATAAGATATTAATCTTAATTGGTATGTTAAAAATAGAGGTTTGCCAAAGCAAATAACCTTGGAAGAATTAGACATTAAATCAACACCATTGATATTGATAGTACATATTAAACTACTAATACCTCTAAGAAATTCAACACTGAAAACAATTCATAAAAAGTAATTATAATTCTTAACTAAATTTACCAGATATAAAACTGATAAAAGGGGCCTCCCCTAGTGGCGCAGCGGTTGAGCTCTGGGCTGCGAGGCTGCCTGCAGCCTCTGCAGCACTGGTTCGTTGCCCGGCCACCGGCGAGGTTCCCACAAAAAAAAAAAAAAAAAAAAGATAGTAAGTTTGGATACCAGAAGCAACTAGTTAAATAATAATAAAATCTATTTATGAGTAAAATACAAGTAAAGTGTTCATTAATAAACCCTATGGCATTTATATGTGAGAAACTTTATGAGAAGTATTGAAACCGGGCCAGCAGTGTGGACTGCAGGGCAAGAATGGCATTTCCCACCACTGCCTAAGCAGTGGCCCCCACTGGAAAAAATGGTTGCTTTCCCTGCTTATGCCAAAAGTTGCTGCTTGTGGGCAACCCCTCCCTCAGGTGCCAGCCAGGTTAAATGGTCCAATCAGGAGATACCAACTATGTTGGTGATTCTGGAAGAGAATATAGGCTGGGGCTATCTTGGGACTCTCCTAGAATTCCAGACACTGACTCACCCAGACTCATTGCACTCTGTTTCTGGCCTCCAAAGTGAGAAGCCAAAGAGACTTGCAGCAACTGGGTGGCTGAACCGGCCCTCAATCCTGCTGCTGCCATTGCCTCAAAGGGGCACAAAAAGCCCTGGGGCTGGTGTCTCTAAGAGCTATTGATTGGATCATCTGGCAACAACTCTGGTGCTGCCTTCGTAGCTGTCTGGTCCATTGTCAGGCGCTGTTCATCAGACCTTCAGACTGTTGCTGTGGTCTGCTCCAGCAGCGTCTTGGAGACCCTGCCTGTGAGTGTCTCCAGTTGTGACCATGAATTGGATCCTGGATGGGGGACGACACCATCTTGAATGAACAGCCTTTTGTTTGAGACTTGTGGACACTATGGTATGGTGTGACAGGCAATCATTTTGACCTTTGTTAACTCTTTGCATCCCCTTAACCTGGGTGGTCTTGCAATTGTGCACCCGGGTGGAAATCCACAGACAGTGACCTATTAGGCACTGTGCATGGGTGACTATAGCATCCCCACAGCCCTGATGCAGTACTATAGGAAGATTTAATGGTATGTTATACCATATTTCTAGATGGGAAAAACTGAAAAAAGTAATGTCATATCTTGACAAAACTCATCTCAAAACTTAACAAAGTTATTCTAGTAAACTGAATAATTTTATCAACATTTGTGTGAAAGCACTAGAAGGTAAGCCTAGCTAAAAAAATGAACAGAACAGAGATTTTGTAAAAGTAGTACTTTTTAGTATTAAAATTGTCTGGTAACAAGATCAATTTCTTCAGATAACGGTCAAGTATTTTATTAGAGACAAATTCCCCTACATATTAAAACTAGAAGTGCTGGGTTAAAAAAAAAAGTCACTGGAAGCCTATAAAGACAGTAGACATTTATGGTACAAGATTTTTGAAAACAAGAAAATTTCAGATAGGTGAGCTCTGTATTTGTTGTTGCATTTCCTCTCAAAGCATTTATTGAATTTTGCTGCTGTTGCAAAGCTGAAAGTCAAGGTGATCTTCCTCTAATCTTATGGTGGAGAATGGACCAAAATTACAATTTAGGAATCTTGAATGAAGTGTCCTAAACATCACTTTTCAGTTAAGACTATCAAAGACAATACCAGAAATAGAACCATCACAAAGAATGATCATAACTCAATCCTTGGTGAGATTAAGTTGAGCTACTTTACATTAAGTGCATTCTTCTTGTATATTAAGAAGAATATACAAGCACTTAACAACTGAAATTTTTTCATATGTAATGCCCAGAATAAAATATAAAATTACCATGTCCCGACCCGCGGGATTCGTAGGCACGAAAAGAGAAGGGCTGAGGATTGAAATGAGGGGCTTGAGACAACTTGACGCTAGCGTTTACTTCTTTATTTTTCCTTTTCCTTTCTTTTACTTTTCCCTGTCTTTCTACCTTCCCTGACCTTCTCTCTGCTCCTCTCGCAATAACCTCTCTGGCAATAACCTCTCTGGCAATAACCTCTCGACCTTCTCGTCGTTGTCTTCTTATATCCTGGTAGCTCCTCCCATCGTACCTCCCAGTCTCATTTGATTAATAGGAAACACCTGTGGTTTCTCAGCAGGCAAAACGGTAAAGCGAAAACTAATTAATGGCACGTGTGTTGCGCAACACGGCGCATGCTCCAGGCGGCTCCGGACATTACCAGGAATACTTTGTGATTGGAAACAAGACCAAAGATTAGTAGGGTTAATATACAGTGTAATAGAAAATCATAAAATATCCAAGAATGGAGTTATTGGATACTGTTTTTTTTTTTTTAAAGATTTATTTATTTACTTATACAAGCACAGGGAGGGTAAGAGAATTCACCAGAGTCAGAGTGGAGAGCAGAGCAGGCAGACTGATGAAGTCCACTGCTGAGGGGAGCAGCGGGCGGCAGGAGAGGTCTGGCCGCCATGCGGGACCCTCATCCGGTGGCTGGGGGTCGAACCGGCACTGCAGAGGCTGCGGGCAGCTTTGCAGCCCAGCGCTCAACTGCTGTGCCACCAGGGAGGCCCTTGGACACTGGTTTTAACAGTAATTGATACTTTTAATAAAATAATTGACAAGAAGAAGAGCAGCACAATAAGGAATGAAAGGGAAAATTTTATAAGTGAAAATTATAATTTAAATTATAGACAAGCATGCAATGGGAAATAGACAGAAGTAAAGAGATAATGAGCTGGACTAAAACAGACAGATTAAAACTCAGAATAAAGTGGGGTAGAAAATTTAGGAGAAAAACCAGCCAATGATGTTGTTTTGATGAGATGTTGGGTTCATTGAATGGGATACTTGGGCTATCTCCTAGAAAAGTTTTAGCAGAGTTCCCCTTTTAGTGACACAGTGAGTTTGCCTAAGAGACAAAGGCCTTTGGTTATAGCAAAAATTGTTAGGTTTATAGAAGAAAGGAAGGGAGAAGACTCACAGACACAAGGCTGCAGAAAAGCTACCTTTTCCAGTGCAGATATTGTACTGATATAGTGTTTTTCTTTGGGGGAAGGGTTCATTCCTTTGTGGATTTATTTATTGTAAAATTAATGACTTTTAGAGTGTCACTAAATTTTTTTACAGAGCACGGTGAAGGGCAATGACAATGTTAACCATTTTTACCCCCACATCTTCAGTTTCTGGCCTTGTGAAGCCTCCATCTCAAATTTTTCGACTCAATGTCTGCATCAGGAAGCATTTGGGACATGGTGTAAAGATCACACATATATGTAATCAGATTTTCAGGAGAAAAGAGATAATGGAGCAAAAGCATTCTTAAAGAGATCATGGCCAGTAGTAGCTCTCCTGCCCTGCTGTGACTATGCAGATGTTTCTTCTCACCAACCTTCTCCCTTTGTAAAGCTGCAGAGGCAGCTCTCCTCCCAAGGCTGACCAACTGTGACACTGCAGGCCTCTTTTAACAAACTGTCCCTTTCAGGGGCAACTCTGGCTGCCCGCTTTTGTCTGTGCAATCATATTTTACTTCCCGTCCCTTTTTATATATTTTGAATATTAAAAAAATAAAGTGATTATGGCCAATATTTTTCAAACTTGAAAAAAGGCATCAACCCACAGAGTAAAGAATCAGAGAGAAGGCAAAATAGTAACAATAAAGAAAAAACTAAGTCCGAACACATCACAATCAGGCTACTGGGACCAAAAGATCATGAGAAAAACTTGGGAACAGTTAGAAGGGAGACTAACAGCCTAATTTCAAAGGTGCCTGGGATTCCTGTGTCAGGAATACAATCTCTGATCAGTGAAACATAGAAACTTTCTGGGTTCGGTTACTTGCTTCTGAGTGGCAGGTGTGTGTGTGTGTGTTCCATATGTCCTCTTGTGCCATTAGCCCATGGAGTGCCAGAAGACCAAACGATGAAAATAGACAAAGCTCTAGAAACCAAATTATCATTGAGACCATAGTCCACAAAATTAGGCCAGTACCGGTGCTAAAACCAACTAGGGTGATTTCATGCTTAAAAATTCCTTTAAGTAGGACCCCGAGTTTCCTAACATAGGAACCCAAATGTCCAGGGTATACTTGAAAATCACCCATTATACCAAAACCCAGGAAATTAACAATTTGATGAAAAAAATAGTCAACTGTTGGCAATACTGAGATGAAGCAGACATTGAAATAATCTGGCAAAGATTTTAAAGCAGCAGTCATAATGATCCTTCAACAAACAAATTGCAATTATTTTGAAAGAAATAAAGAATTAGAACTTGTTAGAAAAGAAATAAATGCTATAAAGAAGAATCAAATAAAATCTATAGAACTGAATATTTCAATAACAACAACAAATAAACAAAAAACACCAACTTCTGTGGATGGACTCAATTAGTAGAATAGATAAAGGACATCAGTTTGAAGGGCGCTAGATTTCTCACCCAGAAATATGCAGGCAAAATAGAGACCTTTTTTGCCAAATACTGAAAGGAAAAAAAAAAAAACTGTTGATTGTGAATTTTATATTTAGGAAGATAATCTTTTAGGAATGAAGGGGAAAGGAAGACATTCTTAAGTGAAGGAAAACTTAAGGACTGCATTATACAGGCCTCCCTGGTGGCAGAAGGGGTTGAGATGCAGCCAATGAAGCTGTTCACAGCCACTGCAGCACGAGTTTGATCCCTGGCCAGGGAGCTACCAACATGGCGCAGCAGACCTCTCCTGTCTTGCCCACTGCTCCCCTTAGCAGTGTATTTTAGTCAATCTGCCTGTTCTGTTCCCCACTTTCTCTAGCAAATCCTCTCCCCCCACATTTCTGGGCTGTACCCCAGTTCTTCTATGAATAAATAAATAAATATTAAAAAAAGAAGAATGCATCATATAAAGACACATGCTTAACAATGGTTAAAGGAATTTTTTTTAAATATTTATTTATTTATTTATACAAGCACTGGCACAGTCAGAAGTGCAGGAGGATGAAAGGATTCATCAGAGACAGAGTGGGGAACTGAATAGGCAGACTAACGAAACACACTGCTGAGAGGAGCAGCGATAGTGGCAGGAGAGGTCTGTGAGTCATGTGGGACCCTTGCTAGCAGCCTGGAGTCCAACCGGCTCTGCAGAGGCTGCAGGCAGCCTCACAGCCCAGCGCTCAATCACTGCGCCACCAGGGGAGGCCCAAGAAATAATTTTTTTTAAGATTTATTTATTTATAAAAGAACTGGGGTAAAGGCCAGAGGTGCAAGAGGGTTACAGAATTCATTAGAGACAGAGCAGGGAACAGAACAGGCAGATGGACCTGAAACACTGCTGAGGGGAGCAGCGGGTGCCAGACAGGAGAGGTCTGCTGCGTCATGTGGGCATCTCCCCGGCCAGATGAGAAGTGAACCTGCGAGGCAGAGGGTGTGGACAGCTTCACAGCACTGTGCTCAACCCACTGTGCCACTGGGGAGGCCCTAAAGGAACTGCTGAGTGAAGCAGCGGGCGAGTCAGTAGAGGTCTGCCTATCCATGTGGCTATCTCCCTGGCCAGGGATTGAACTCATGCTGCAGTGGCTGAGGATAGTTTCATAGGTTGAATTTAACCCCTTGTGTCACCAGGGAGGCCCACTACTGGTATTTTTTTAAACATCAGTTTAATAATTTTTATAATTATATTGGGGACAATATTTATAATCTAAAATTCATCTCTGGCCACAAAAAGAGGTGGTGGCTAGTTTGTGATTTCTTGGGATTTTGTAATATTGTTACTTTACTTTAGACATAATAATTTCAGACATTGAATGAATTAATTGAAAGTGCAGTAAGTGTGGCTGGTTTTGCTTTGACATGGGGGATTCATTGGCTTAGGGGCACTTGCCTTCTTCACTCCACTGTTCAACATCTCTAAGATGGGGTGGTGGGCACATGACTGTCTTTCTGAGCTTTTTGGTACAGAAAATACAGTACTACACTGTTTTGTGGATGCCTCTTTTGTTCAAATCTAGCTGGGTTTATGAATTTTTCACCGTTCTGTAACAGGATAATCCCGAGTTCAATTGACCAATCATTTTCTTCATGAAACAGCATCTTTAAGGAAGTCGTTCTTCGCTAAATGATGGTCTCCAAAATTGTCTTCCTAAAGTTTTATAATTTTTTTTTTATATCATGCCATACATTTACCTTAAAACAGTTTTAGTGTATTATGGGAGGTAGAGGTATTAGGTATTTTCTTCCCATATAAAGCAATTGTTTTCTCAACATTTCCCCTCAATCTCTGATGCCAGTTCCATCATAATCAGGTTTCTATCTTTGTGTAAGCCTCTCTGCGGGTCCTCTCTTCTGTTGTGTAAGTCTATTTGCTGATCTCCATACCAATGAAGTATGTCTTAGCCATATTTTTTATAATATCTTGATACATAATAAGGTATATCCTTTTGATTTGTTTTCTTCAACAATGCTCTTTTTTACTATTGGACATATATATATTGTAGAGCCAACTTGATGCAGAAAATAACCTATTGGAAATTTGTTTGCATTTGTATTGAACAGAAAGATCAATCTAAAGAGAATTAACGTATTTATTATATCAACTCTTCCTATACAGGTGTCCAGTTTTTGTTTTTGTTTTTTTTGTTCAGGCCTTCTAAATTTGTTCTTCTTCATTTGTATTTATCCTTAGTTATTTTACATTTTTTGTTTCTACTGTGAATAGAAATATATTTACCTACAATTTGACACTACATTTTGACACATTATTTGACATTATAAATTTACACAAAAGTACATAATACTTTGGCTGGTATATACAAATGCAATTAACTTTGCTCTCCTTCCAACTCCTTCCCCTATGGTAGTCTCAGTTCTACAGTTAGATTTCTAAGTTCGTTGGGTTTTCAACATACCTTACATTATCTACAAATAATAATGGTTTTGTTCTGCTCACTAAATTTCTCTATGTTTCCATTTCTTTTGTTTTTCATAGCTAGCTGCAGCTTCAAGTATACTGCTGATGGGCAGTGTGATATTAGGAATCATGGCCTTTTTATTCATTTTAAAGGAAAGGCTTTTAACAGTCCACAATTAAATATAAAGTTTTTTTAGATTCTTAATAACCACCTTTTGTCAGTTTAAGTGTTCTTCAAAACTTACTATTTATTCCAACCAATATTTTCATGAATCTTAAATTTCATTACATCATTTCCAAGCATTTATTAATGAATTTTTTAAAGTATTTATTTATTTATTCAAGCACTGGGTACAGTCAGAAGCATAGGAGGGTGAGAGAATTCACCAGAGCCAGAGCGGGGAACAGAACAGGCAGACTGACGAAATACACTGCTGAGGGGAGCAGCGGGCATGGCAGGAGAGGTCTGTCACGCCATGTGGGACACTGGCCGGCTGCTGGGGATCAAACCTGCGCTGCACAGGCTGAGGGCAGCTTCGCAGCCCAGTGCTCAACCACTGAGCCACCAGGGGAGGCCCTAATTTCCAAGCATTTATTAAAGCTTTTTGTAACCAATAAATTTTCTGTTGCTAAACCTTATTTTGATAATATTGAGTCCTATTTAGTTATAACATAATAACACTTAAAACATTGTTAAATTTGGTTATTTTACTTTATCTTTCTCTTTTGGGATTGTTGAATCTATATAGATGAATGAGATTGGCCTTTTCTTTTCCCTTTTTGTTTTTTATTTTGGGAGAAAATGTTAACTTCACAGGTACAAGTCAAATACTATTATTTTCTATACTCCAAAAGAGTTTGTGTAAGATTAGAATTATTTTTTATGTCAGAATTCATTTGCATAATTTTCAAGTATAATATGTTCTTTTACAAAACATTTTATTTTATTCTATTTATTTTTTATTATTTTTTTAAAGATTTTATTTATTTATATAAGAATGGGGGCACAGGCCAGATGTGCGGAAGGGTGTGAGGATTCACCAGAGACAGAGCAGGGAGCAGAACAGGCAGACTGACAAAATACACTGCTGAGGGGAGCAGCAGGCGAGACAGGAGAGGTCGGCAGCGACTTGTGGGACCCTCGCCCACCAGCAGGGATCCAACCTGCACTACAGAGGCTTCGGACAGATTCACAGCGCGGCACTCAACCACCTGTGCCACCAGGGGAGGCCCTACAAAATATTTTAATTGGTTGATTGATTGATTGATTAAATCTATTTAATAGTTTGGGGATTGTTCAATATTTTTAGGTTTTTTTCTTGAGTCATTTCAGGGTATCATTTAATAAGTTTCAAAACTAAGCCCTCTCTCCTTGTCCAGCATGAAGATTTGGGAAGAGTGAATAGATAAAAGGAATTGGCAAGATTGCTATGGGAACCAGACCATAAGACTCAACACTTTCGCCACTAATACAGAAGCAGGGCCAGGACACTTTTTGTGTCAAAGGTCAACACCCGAGACCAGACAAACTGGCAAATAACTGGCCAAAACCAACTTCCTCAGTCAACGTAATGCCCACAAAAACAAGTTATAAAAGGGAGCTCCAATTCCTTCTCAAGCAGACTTCCCCAGTCTCTACCGCTGCTTTTCTTAGCAGTGTATGTCAATAAATCTGCCTTTTCTGTTCTCCACTATCTCTGGTAATTTTTTTCACACCTGCACCGCTGCCAGGCCAGTCTACACTCCAATAACAGCTGACCGCATACTTTTTGTTTTACATACTAAATTGGAAGCAAATTGTACTTAACATAATACATCTTTTTGTTGTTAATAGCACCTATAGTTGGATCCATTTTCTTTTTCAAAAAGTGCTATTTTGCATGCTCTTTTTTTTTTGTGAAAAAGTTCATGAGATTTTTTTTTTTTTAATTCATGCAACTTAAAAAAATTCACGAACTTTGGCATCCCCAGTGGCGCAGCGGTTGAGCGCTGGGTTGCGAAGCTGCCTGCGGCCTCTGCGGCGCCGGTTCGATCCCCAGCTGCTCCCCGGCCACCGGAGGAGGGTCCCGCATGGCGCGCAGACCTCTCCTGCGGCCCGCTGCTCCCCTCAGCAGTGTACTTCGGTCCTTCTGCCTACTCTGCTCCCCGCTCTGGCTCTGGTGAATTCTCTCACCCTCTAGCACTTCTGACTGTACCCAGTGCCTGTATAAATAAATAAATAAATCTTTAAAAATAAAGTTGAAAATCTTAAAAAAAAATAAAAATTTATGAACTGGGTTCAGTCAGATTCCAGCAGCAGCAGCTGCAGCAGCCAGCCCTTTTTTGATTATCTGTGTTCTCTCCTTTTTGCTTCTGGAAATGTGGCTTCCAGTGTGGCTGTCTCCAATGGTGTCATCACAGTGTTCAACAATATGACAGAGGAGGTGAAAAAGTGCAAGAAAGCAGTGCTCTTCTGCCTGAGTGAGGACGAAAAGAATACCATCCTGGAGGACAAGAAATACTGGCAGGTGATGCGGCCAGACCCTGGGCAGCCACTGAGCTACCTTTGTCAAGATGCTGCCAGACAAGTACTGCTCTTGCACCCTCCGTGATGCAACCTGGAGAACAAAGAGAGAAAGGAGGACCTGCTGTTTTTCTTCTGGGTCTCTGAGTGTGCACCCTTAAAGAGCAAAATGATCTTTGTTAACTACAAGGATTCCATCAAGAACCTGACAGGAATCAAGCATGAATTACAAGCAAACTGCTATGAGGAAGCCAAGCACCACTACACCCTGGCAGAAAAGATAGGGGATAGCACCTTCGTCTCCTTGGAGGGCAAGCCTTTGTGAGTTCCCTCCAGACCTCCCTCCCCTGCTTGGAGTATATGGCTGCCCCATTCCTGCTCGGGGACCCCAGCAGGGGGAAGGCAATCCATTATCCATTCGCCTAACAGCACCTCCAGCCTGGATCTTCCTCCTCCATCCATCCCTGATAGATTCGGCCTTCCCAAACCACTTTTGATCTCATTCCTCTTGGTTGAAGCAGACCAAGTGCTTCCCCACAGGCATCCCTGTTGCAGGGTTCTGCATTATTTTTTAAAGACACCCCAACCTCCCACCTATACCTCCCCTTTCGTGCGCTGCCAACTTCTAACCGCAATAGTGATGCTCCGCATGTCTATAGTTTTGTGTGTACATGGAATGTTGCGGAGCGGATTCCTCCCAGCGAGGTCTGTTTCCCCTGGCACTCCCTCTGGTCATGGCAACGCTTGGAAGCAGGACTAGTAAGGAGACTTCAATTAAAAAAGAACACACACACACACACTCAACCTAATGCTTTATTGTTCTTGTCTACCATATGAAGTTTTCTATTTCACCAAATTGTTTTCTGATGTACTTTCTTAAAGTTTTTGCTAATACTTTCTTAAAGTTTGTTCTCTTGGTTTTTCCCTATCTGAAATAGGATGATTATTTCATTTTTCTTCAGCTTTTAAAGTTTATATAAAAAAAATCTACCATGTTAGGTGTATGTTAAGTGACTTATTTTTTTTAATTGTGGTAAAATAAAGATAGCACTGAATTTACAGCATTAACAAGTTTTAAAGGCATAGTTCAGCTTTTCAGGTTGATGTAGCCTCATTTGTATGGTGTTAGATAATGGCCTAATTTTATTCTTTTGCATGTGGTTGTCCAGTTTTCTCAACACTATTTACTGGAGACTTTCCTTGTTCCATTATAACCTCTTGATGCCTCTGTCGTAAATCAGCTGCTCACATGTGTGTGATTTTTATTGGGCTCTCAATTCCATTTCATTGATCTGTGTGTCTGTTTTTGTTCAATACCAACCTGTTTTAATTACTGTAGATTTGTACTATACTTTGAAGGTAGAGAGTGTGATATTGCCATGCATGTTCTTCTTTCTCAGTAATGTTTTTACTTATGAGGGTTAGGCACTTTTTGTAAAATTTCCTTTGTGGCTGAAAATAATAAGAATTCTCTAATTGTTGGAAACTGTTTCACATGCTTAGTCAAGTTGTTAATTAGGTTACAGAAATCTACATTTTCATAAATATTTTGAACTGATCTACCAATTATTGAATTGTGTTAAAATATATCACTATTGTGGTGATTAATTTAACATTTTCTCCTTGATTTTATGCCAAATTTAACTTTGTATATTTGATTTCATGAGATTGGATGCCTCTATGATGATAGTTGTTAGAGCTTTTCTATTGACTCTATTTGTTCTTATTTTTTTAACTTTTTTTAAAATACAAGAACCAGGGTACAGGCCAGATGTGTGGGAGGGTGAGAGGATTCACCGGAAACAGAGCGGGAACAGAACAGACTGAAGAAATATACTGCTGAGGGCTAGACAGGAGAGGTCTGCTTCATCATGTGGGATTCTCGCTGGCAGGCCAGGATCGAACCCGCACTGCAGAGGCTGCGGACAGCTTCACAGTGCCACGGTGAGCAACCGCCTGTGCTACCAGGGAGTCCCATCTCTTTGTTCTTATTGATACTTTTTTTGTTAACTTAGTCTCTACACTGTTATTAATAGGCTGAATTTTTTTCATTGAATATAGCTAGGACTGTTTGAGTATTGACCTATATTTGCATTTCATTCTTTTATTTTTTTGTTTCCTTATGTTTGAAGTAATACTGTACCATGTAACATATGGATTTATTTTCATTATATATTCTGGTAATCTTTCACATTTTAATGAAAACTTAACTTTAGAGGATCATTGGTATACACAAGATCCTGGCATGGAAGTACTCTTCCTAATGCTGCTGGGCATGCAGGTGGCTTCCAGTTTCAGTTCTATTCTTGCATAAGCTTTGTTCTCAGGAACTGAAAAGCATCTTACCCGAGGCCACACCTTTCTAAGGTAACCCATAGCCAATGCCTGGTTAATACAAGGCTATAAAATCCCAATCTCCTTTTTCCAAAGAAGGCTTCTCAAGGTCAGTACAGTTTCAGGGAACACTGTGGGTTTGCTAAATCTTTGTTGTGACTATCTCATAGCTAAATATCTTCTGTCCAGGACTGATTTTTTCATTCCCACCCAGGACTGTATTGTGAAAGCACATTTTTTGGTTGGTAGTCGTTTACATGTATGTAATTTTGGGTGTACATTTTTATCCCCCATAGGTATACATGCTTCATTCACCCTCACCAAATCTTCCATGCCAATACCTTATCCCTTTCCTTAACCTATCCCTTCTCCCATCTGTCCTATTCCATTGGTAACCTGTATGTTTTTCACAAAGTTTAAGAATTTTTTGTACTTTGCCAGTATATATTTTTTGGTTATTTATGTACCACACATAAATGTAACCACCCCATATCTGTCTTTCACATTCTGAGTTATTTCACTTAGCATAATCACCTCAAAGTCCATCAGTTTTGCCCTTTTTAAATAGCTGAGTAGTATTCCATTAAGTCTGTATTTCACATTTTCTTCATCTAATCACCTGTCATTGGGCACTTAGGTTGGTTTAAAGACTTGGTAATTGTGAATTGTTGAGAGAGCTGCTTTGAACATAGCAGTACATAAATCTTTTCATGGTAGTGTTTTCATATTCTCTGGGTAAATACTCAGCAGAGGTATTGTTGGATCATATGGGATTTCCATATTTATCTTCTAAGTTACCTCCATACTGTTTTCCATAGAGTCTGCTCTATATTGCATTTCTTTTAATAATTATATATATATATATATATATATATATACACATCATTCTTTCTTTTTGTACAATGTATGCTTTCTCTTCTCAGATATAGTC
The DNA here is from genome assembly GCF_964194135.1 of Talpa europaea. Classification (NCBI taxonomy): domain Eukaryota; kingdom Metazoa; phylum Chordata; class Mammalia; order Eulipotyphla; family Talpidae; genus Talpa; species Talpa europaea. The sequence goes on from NC_140078.1 coordinate 44,715,596, forward strand.
CCCATAGAGTTCCCGTCACCAATTCACCTGTGCATCATCTCCATAGTCCCTTGTGCTCTTCCCTTACCTGTTTTGATCCCTCTCCCTCTCCCTTACCCTCCCCTGAGAATGTTTCTGATTTATAGTTGCCTGTTAATTTTTATTTTTAATTTATTGTAATTATTATTTTTCCTGATCCCTGATTTGTTTCCCATACATTCCTCCCAGAGGTGAAACCATCTGATATTTTTCTTTTTCTTTTTGGCTTATTTCACTGAGTATAATCCCCTCTAGCTCTACCCATGTTGCTGCAACTGGCATGAATTTTTCTTTTTTGATTGCTGACTAATAGTCCATTGTGAATATATATACCACATCTTCTTGATCCAATCATCTATTTTTCGGCATTTGGCTTGTTTCCCTATTTTACCTCTTGTAAATAGTGCTGCAATAAACATAGGCGTGCAGGTGTCCTTTTGAATGCAAACCTGTCCAACCACTATGGAAGGCTCTGTGGAGTTTCCTCAAACTACTAAAAATGGAGCTTCCATATGGCTCAGCAATTCCACTCCTAGGAATCTACCCAAAGGACACAAAAACATATTGCGTTCTTATTAACAGAGGATGAGTGATCCTTTTTTCCATATCTTCACCAACATTTGGTTCTTTTCTTTTTTTTTTTTTTGATAAAGGCCATTATGACAGAGGTGAAGTGATATCTCATTGTGTATATCTTGTGGATATACACTTAGATATGTTGAACAATTTCTTACATGTCTAATGGCCATCAATCTGAATGTCTTTAGGAAAGTATCTTTATATCTTTTGCACATCTAGGTTTTTTGCTGTTGTATTGTATAAGAACTTTATAAATTTTTTTTGGAAATTAACCCCTTATCAGATTTGGGGTATGCAAATATTTTCTTCCAGTTTGTGCCTTTTGTTTTGTAATTGTTTCTTTTGAGGTACAAAAGATTTTAGTTTGATGTAGACTCTCTTGTTTACTTTTGCTTTTGTTTTCCTTAAAGTTGGTGTTATATCCTCAAATACATCTTTCAGCTGATGTCCAGTAGTGTATCCCTATATTTTATTTTAAGTTTTTTTTTTTTTAATTTCAGTCTTATATCCAAACCTTTAATCCATTTGGAACTGATTTTTGTATACGCGTCAAATTTGGATCTAGCTCATTTTTTTGCATGCTGTTACCCAGTGCCATTTATTAAGGACTCTTTCTTTTTCATGACTCCTTTGTCAAAGATGTTTGTATGTAGTTATTTCAGGTATTTCTATTATATTATATTGATCTTTGTTCCTGCTTTTATTATAATACTATACTGCCTTCATGAATGCTACTGTTTAGTATAATTTGAAATCAAGGAGTGTGATGCATCCATTTTTCTTCATTTATATAAGGATGCAAGACTAATTTAACATACAAAAAACAATTACCAGCACTCACTAGATCAACAAAAAAGAAGATAAAAATCACATGAAAGTTTTAATAGATGCAAAAAAAAAATCAGCATGATTTTACATCCATTTGTAGTAACAACTTTCAATAAAATGGGAAAAAAGTGAAACTTATCTCAAAGTACTAAAGGCCATATATGACAAACCCAAAGCCAGTCTCGTACTGAATCATGAAAAAATGAAAGCATTACTGCTTAGATCAGGAATAAGACAGTGTATCAGAAGGAGAAAGGTAAGTAGTGGATAGTTTCATTATATTTCAACTATAGAGAAACAAAACAAAGAATTAGATAAATTCAAAGCAATAACAAACCACATAAATCTGACTGTAGAACTGAGGCTACTAGGTAGGAACTGGGAGAGAAGGGAGCAGAATGGGGAGTGGGTACAATGGACTATGATGGAAGATTATGTGTGCACTGGTGGTGGATGTGGTGTGGAAGTAACACCTGAAGGGAAAGATCCTATACCTCTAAATCACAAAAAATATTTATAAACCAATGTTACCTCAAAAAAAAAAAAAAAAGATAGGCCTTCCTGGTAGCACAGGTGGTTGAGCATGGCTCTGGGAAGCTGTCCGCAGCCTCTGCAGTACCAGTTAGATCCCTGCTGGCCTTGGAGCAACCCACATGGTGAGCAGACCTCTCCTGTCTGGCCTGCTGCTCCCCTCAGCAGTGTATTTCATCAGTCTGCCTGTTCTGTTCCCCACTCTGTCTCTGGTGAATCCTCTCACCCTCCTGTGCATCTGGCCTGTACCCTGGTTCTTGTATAAATAAAATAAATCTTTAAAAAAAAAGACAAGAATGTCTAATTTCACCTCTACTATTCAACATAGTGTTGGAAGTCTTAGAGCAATTGGGCAAGAAACAGGCATAAAAGGTACTTATAGTAAATTTCTTGCAGTTAAATCTCTAGACTTCCTGGGGGGCCTGACATTAGTACATTTATGTTTATTTTATTCTAATAGAGTTGTACATGTTTCTATTACTTATTTTGTGCTTTTAATCTCTCCCTTTTCTTCATTACTTCCTTGCCCTCTTTCAAATGTATTGAAATTTTAAATTTCTCATTCTTTTTCTTCCTTCTGTTCTTTCAAAAATTATGTGCTCTATTTCTACTTTTCAGTGACTACCTTACATATTTTTAAAAGAATAATGAACAAAGAACTGCTATTGTTTTTGGTTCAGTATTTTAGGTGAATTCTGCTTTATCTAGTCCCTAAAATTAAATGTTGGTGTCATTATTATTATTTTGTCACATAGATTAGATTCACCTAACATGTTTTCACTCAATTCTTCTTCTTGGTCATATTATCTAACTGAGTTCATATTCCTATTTAAAGAACACTTTTCATATTTCACTTTAGTGAATGTCTGTTTTTCAGTCTTTATCTGTTCTTAAAGTGAATTTCTCTAGATTGACAGGTTTTTTTTTACCAGTACTTCAGTGGTGTCTTTGGTTATTATTGTCTTCTACTGTCTTGTTCTCATTGCTTCTGTTTTTATTTTTTCTCTGACTTAATTTTCAGGACTTTATTTTTAGAGTGAAACATTAACCTTCATATTGGTATATATTCTATTTTATTTTTTTTAAATATATTGTTGGCTACATGAGTCATAAAGGATGTATCTTAAAATCAAGTCTAGAAAGCTATCTGCCCGGGAGACCAGGCTCTGCCAGAAGAACTTGAGAGTGAGGTTCCAGGGACCTGCCCTTCTACGCCCTCTACCTGATCAGTACCAAAGCAATTGGATCCCAGTCAGGAAGAGCTTCAATCCTATGAGGCCCTAGCTACCGTATCCACCACCTGATAATGCTAGAATAGTGGAAGAGGAGGGCTTACACACAAAAGAAGCCCCAACTACAACAGAACAAAACTGAAAGCAAACAATTAGGGAAAAGAAATATGAAAATGGCCAAGCAAGTCCTCAGAGAAAACAAATCTCTAGAACTCGATCACGAAGACAAGGAAGAATTTTTCTTTCTATCAGATATGAAATCAAAATTGCCATAATTAAGAAAATCAAAGACTTGGAGCAAGTCAGGATAACTTAGGAATAAAAATTTCAGAGACATGTCATGAGAAACACAATCAATGAACAGAGGACTAAAATTGTCTTCTTTTTTAAAAAAAAGAAAACAGGGCCCTCCCTGCTGGTGCAAGGGATTAAGATGCAACCGATGAAGCTAGCCACAGCCACTGCAGCACGAGTTTGATCCCTGGCCAGGCAGCAATACACATGGCACAGCAGACATCTCCTGACTTGCCCCCTGCTCCCCTCAGCAGTGTATTTCAGTCAATATGCCTGTTCTGTTCCCCAATCTGTCTCTGGTGATTTTGTATGCATAAATAAATAAATCTTTAAAAAAAATAAATAAGAAAACAGCAGAATTGCAAAATATAAAAAGATCAATGGAGAACATGAAAAATGTTGGAGAAAGTGAAGGGAGATTAGACCATTGGAAGATTGAATCAGTGATCTCAAAAATGCAAATGGGTAAAAAATCAATATATTTATCAAAAAAAGATAAATACAAAGGAAAAAAAAAAGCAAAGAAACATTGAGAATTATTTGACACCAAGGAAAGGAAATGAAAGAATCATAATCACCCCAGAAGAAGAGAGAGAGAAGGGAACTAAAAAATTATTTAGTGAAATAATGAAAGAAAAATTCCGAAATTTGAAGAAGGAACTGATCATTCAAATATAGGAAAATAAATGAACACCAAATTAACTAAATAAAAAGAGACATAAAACAAAACATATTGTAGTAAAACTTCCAAGAGTCCTAGACAAAGGAAAAATAGATGCTGACAAGGTGGAAAAAAACAAATAACCTGTAAAAGAATCCTGACTAGGCTAACTTCAGAGTTCTCTGAAGATACACTGTGGGGACCAATGAAATGGAATGACATATTCAAATACTAGAAGAGAGAGAGTGCTCTGCCATCAAAGTGAACTGTGGGTCCTAGGAAAATGCAGGCCTGCCTGCCATGCTGTCGGAAGTCAGAAACCCCACAATCCCCTTCTGGAACTGAGTAAAGACAGAAGGAAGGCTCTCCTAACAAAGGTGAGCAGGAATGCACAGGCCTGCACGAGGCTGCTGGGGGCCTGTAACCCTGTGCTCCCACTTAGGAACTGAATAGAAGAGAGGAAGGGCTCCACTATCAAGGTAAACTGTGGGTTCCAGGAAAGTGTAGGCCTGCCTAGATACTGTTGGAAACCAACAACCCTGCAATCCCTTTCTGGAACTGATTAAACTCAGAGGGAGGGTTCCTCAAATGAAGGTTAAATGAGCATGTAGGGGAAGATACAAGCAGCATACAGAGATTTGGTGACCTTCAGGGACAGCGCCCATTATCCCATCTACAGGATTATTGTCCTTGCAGAGTCTAGTGTAATAGTACCAGACTTGGTCTGGCCACCAGTTCTTGATATCTTAGTAGGAGCACCTAAAAAAGATGCCCACCAGTACCAGTGGCACAGTGGCCCAATGCATAGAACAAATTAGAAAACAAACAACAGGTAGAAGGGAAAAATACAAATAACAAGGCAAGCTCTTTGGGGAAGAACACACCACACACACACACACACACACACACACAAGTCAGCCCCAGAACTCTACAATGAAATGACATGGAAGAACTTCTCTGCCTGCCTGCCAGACAATTTAGAATCACCATAATTAAAAACATAAAGAAGATGAAAAGGAACGAATGATATGAGAAATACAATTGAACTGAAGAATGAAATTGAGTCTTTAAAGAAGGAAATGAAAGAAGTGCAGCATGTTAAAAGACTAATGGGAGGAGCTAAAAAAAAAAACTGGGAAAAGTAACGAAAACAGGGGGCCTCCCCGGTGGCGCAGCGGTTGAGCGCTGGGTTGTGAAGCTGCCCGCAGCCTCTGCGGTGCCGGTTCGATCCCCAGCTGCTCCCTGGCCAAACCGGAGGAGGGTCCCACATGGCGCGCAGACCTCTCCTGCCGCCCGCTGCTCCCCTCAGCAGTGTACTTCGGTCCTTCTGCCTGCTCTGCTCCCTGCTCTGGCTCTGGTGAATTCTCTCACCCTCCCGTGCTTCTGACTGTACCCAGTGCATGTATAAACAAACAAACAAATAAATAAATAAACATGTCTCTATTAAAAAAAAATAAAAGTAACAAAAACAGAATTGATGAAATGGAAGGAAAAAAATCAGTACTCTAGAAGATACAGATATAAAAACAACCAAAAAAGAATTCTCAGTCCAAGGGCGGAGCAACATGGCGGCGAGGAGACGCTGCGAGTAAGATCTCCCATTAAAAAAAGTTAATAGGGAGGAAAAGCGGCAGGTCCCAGTGAGAACTGGGACACGGAAGATAAACGGACGACTCCAGCAAACTGCCCGAAGAAGAAAGTTGCCATAAAAGAGGACGAGAAGGGAGGGAAGTGCAGAACCCTGCTCCCCTCCCCCGCCCACAAAGTCGGCACTCTCCGACCGGCAGAGAGGAGGGAAACAACAAACCAAAACGGCCAACAAGAAAAACGGACACAGCAAGTGGGACTGTTAGTGGAAAGGAACTATTGCAGCCACCACACCCTGTGAACGGGAGCTGAGGCGAACCCTGCAGGATCCGCCGAGGAGGTGAGCTCCAGGCGCCATTAAAGAGAGCCCCGCCCCCAGGAGGAGACCAGCACCAGCACACAGCCCCAGCCACCCGGTAAGCTTGCGCGGAAAGTGGCGCGGATCCGGACCGGATCACAGCTGCCCAGGTCCCCGCGCCTGCGACCTAGGCTTGCGGGGAGACGGCGGAGGCCTTCCCTGAGTGAGCAGGAACAAGGCGCCCAGGCAGGGGAGCGGGATTCAAAAGGCGCCATTCCCGCACCACTGATCTGGGCTACAGCCCGCGTCCTGGGACTGAGGGCTTTGGAACTGAGACCCGGGGCACGAAATTAGGGGCGTGGGTTCCCCACGACGGTGGGGCACAAGGCAGACACAGCACCCCAAAGCCGCTGAGGTGTACCCTACCATCCCCGCTCTGCTCCCTGTCCCACGGGGTGGAAAATCAGCTCCCCAAGGGCTCTAGGAGAGATCTCTGGCGCCACCTAGCGACTTGAAGCCAGCAGAGTCTCCTGAAGAAGCTAGTGGCCAGCTGGGGAGTTAGCCCACACCGGGCCCCTTCCGAACAAGTAGTCTGAGCCCACAGGGAGAGCGAGCACCCACAGCCGGGGCAGACCAGGCGCGCAGAAGAGTGTGCCTGAGACCAGACGCGCAGGGAGTGTGTCCCACATCACCATTTTAGAACAGGGACATTTCTTCAGTAAAGACTACCTGCAGAAGGCTTCCTCAGGAGCCAGAGGTGAGCGGGGGAAGTTCGCCCACACCAGACCCCCTCTGGCCTGCAGTCCAAGCCCAGAGGGGAGCAGGAACCCACCGCCGGGGCAGACCAGGCACACAGGGGAGTGTGTCCCCACATCGGCATTTTAGAACAGGGACCTTTCTCCAGTAAAGGCTGCTTGAAACTGACAGATGACTCCTGGAAGAACCAGAGGGGAACAGAGAAGCCCACCCAAGATGCCGGCCAGTCCCAACAACACAGTGTCCCAACGCATACGGCAAATTAGAAAACAGACAGTAGGGAGGAGAAGAACCACACGCAACCTAGCAACTCTCCAGAGAAAAAGCACACCACAAAAAGAAAGCCAGCCCCCAGATTGCAAAGACAATAACTTGGAAGAATTTCTGAGCCTTCCAGAAAGAGAATTTAAAATTGCCGTGATTAAAAAACTGACAGAAGTCATAAAGGAAAACAATGATAAGGGAAAAATAATCAACGATCAGAAGAATGCAATTGAGTCCCTAGAGAGGGAAAACAATGGTCAGAAGAAAGAAATTGAGTCCCTAAAGAGGGAAGTAAAAGAAATGCAGGAGATCAAAGAATTAATGGAAGAACTAAAGAATTCTGGGAAAAGCAATGAAAGCAGAATAGATGAAATGGAAGAACGAATAAGTAATCTTGAAGACACAGAAATAAAAAGAACCAAAACAGAAAAGGAAAGAGAAGTACGAAGGAAAAAGAACGAAGAAAGACTTCGGGAACTATCTGACTCCATGAGGAAAGGAAATATAAGAGTTATAGGAATACCAGAAGGAGAGGAGAGAGATGTAGGAACAGAGAAAATATTCAAAGAGATAATTGAAGAGAACTTCCCAAATGTGAAGAAGGAGCTGAAAATTGATATACAAGAAGCAAGAAGAACACCAAACTTCCACGACGAAAGGAAAAATACAGCAAGACACATAATAGTAAAGCTCCCAAGAATCCAGGACAAGGAAAAAATAATGAAGCTGGCAAGAGGGAAGAAACAGATAACATTCAAAGGAAAACCAATCAGGCTGACATCAGACTTCTCCGAAGAAACACTACGGGCAAGGAGAGAGTGGAGGGACATAGTCAACAGACTCCAAGAAAACAGATGCCAACCAAGAATACTCTATCCCGCAAAGCTCTCCTTCCTCTTTGAAGAAAGAATATGGACCTTCCCAGACAAACAGAAACTCCGGAATTTCATTGCAACTAAACCCCCACTCCAAAAAATACTACAAGGAGTCCTAAAGCCAGAACCTCAGAGGGACGAATAACAATGAAAGAAGGCCAAAAAAAAAAGTTATTAAAAGAATAAATAAATAAAATCAAAGGAAAGACAAACACAATGGCAAATACAGATGTTAACATATCAATATTAACTCTAAATGTAAATGGACTAAACTCTTCAATAAAAAGACACAGAGTTGCAGCCTGGATTAAGAAACAAAACCCAACCTTTTGCTGTCTCCAGGAAACACATTTAGCTACAAAAGATAAAAATAGGCTCAAAGTTAAAGGATGGAAAACAATCCTACAAGCAAATGGACCAAAAAAGAAAGCAGGAACAGCTATACTTATATCAGATAAAACAGATTTCAAACTCAAAAAGATAAAAAGAGACCCCAATGGTCACTACATTATGATCAAGGGGACAATACTTCAAGAAGAAATAACACTCATTAACATATACTCACCAAACGAAGGAGCATCAAAATATATCAGACAACTGTTGTCCTCTCTGAAAACAGACATCAGAGAAAACACATACGTAGTGGGAGACTTCAACACACCACTATCAACAATGGATAGATCAACAAGACAAAAAATAAGTAAAGAAACCAAATCTCTAAATAAGGACCTAGAGCAATTAGGCTTAACAGACATCTATAGAACACTAAACCCCAAAAAAACGGAGTACACATTTTTCTCAAGCGCACACGGATCATTCTCCAGGATCGATCACATACTGGGGCACAAGACAAACATCAACAGATACACCAAGATTGAAATCATATCAACCATCTTTTCTGACCATGAAGGCATCAAACTAGAAATAAACCATAAAAAGAAGGCAAGGAACTTTCCTACCTCATGGAGATTAAAAACCACACTACTGGAAGACCATTGGACTAATGAGGAGATCAAAGAAGAAATTAAAAAATTCTTTGAATTGAACGACAAGGAGGACACCAATATCCTAAATGTATGGGATGCAGCAAAAGCAGTAATAAGAGGAAAATATATAGCAATAGAAGCTCACATCAAGAAACAAGAAAGAACGCAAAGAAACAACCTAATCTCGAAGCTCAAAGATCTAGAAAAAGAACAACAAAAAAACCCCAAAACCAGTAGAAGAAAAGAAATAATAAAAACCAAAGCAGAAATAAATGAAATTGAAACTAAAAAAACAATCCAAAAGATCAATGAAACCAAGAGCTGGTTCTTTGAAAAAATCAATAAAATAGACAAACCCCTAGCCAGGCTCACAAAGGAAAAAAGGGAGAAAGCACAAATAAACAGGATCATCAATGAAAAAGGAGAGATCACAACGGACACAGCAGAAATCAAAAGAATAATCAGTAACTACTATGAACAGTTATATGGAAACAAGTTTAACAATCTAGAGGAGATGGACAAATTCCTACAACTCTACAATCACCCAAAGCTAGATAAAGAAGAAATAGAACACCTAAACAGACCAATTACAATTAGCGAAATTGAAATGGTAATAAAAAACCTCCCCAAAAACAAAAGCCCAGGACCTGATGGATTTACAAATGAATTCTACCAAACATTCAGAGACGAATTAGTGCCTATCCTTCACAAACTCTTCCAAAAAATTGAGAAGGAAGGGACAATACCAAACACGTTTTATGAAGCCAACATTACACTAATACCAAAACCGAACAAGGACAACACAAAAAAGGAAAACTACAGGCCAATCTCCCTAATGAACACTGATGCAAAAATCCTCAATAAAATTTTAGCTATCAGAATCCAACAATGTATCCATAAGATAATTCACCACGACCAAGTTGGATTCATTCCAGGGGCACAAGGATAGTTTAACATCCGAAAATCAATCAACGTTATCCAACAAATCAACAAAAAGAAATATAAAAACCATATGATAATATCAATAGATGCTGAGAAAGCTTTCGACAAAGTGCAACACCCATTCATGATAAAAGCCCTTGAAATTCTTGGGATACAAGGAACATACCTCAACATCATAAAGGCCATATATGACAAGCCAACAGCCAGTATCATTCTCAATGGTGAAAAGCTGAAAGCAATTCCATTAAGATCTGGAACAAGACAAGGATGTCCACTCTCACCATTGCTTTTCAATATAATACTGGAAGTCCTAGCCAGGGCAATAAGACAAGAGAAAGACATCCAAGGAATCCAAATAGGAAAAGAAGAAGTCAAACTATCACTATTTGCAGACGATATGATATTATACATAGAGAACCCCAAAAACTCCACAGAAAAGCTAATTCAACTCATCAATCAGTTCAGTAAAGTGGCAGGATACAAAATCAACACGCAAAAGTCAGTAGCCTTCCTATACACAAACAATAAATCTGAAGAAGAAGAAATCAAAAAGACCATCCCTTTTGTTATTGAAACAAAAAAAATCAAATATTTGGGAATAAATCTAACAAAAGAGGTAAAGGACCTATACAAAGAAAACTATAAAACACTGTTAAAAGAAATAGAAGAAGACACAAAGAAATGGAGAGACATCCCCTGCTCATGGATTGGAAGAATAAACATTATTAAAATGGCCATCCTTCCAAAAGCAATATACAGATTCAATGCTATTCCAATCAAAATTTCAATGTCATTCTTCAAAGAAATAGAACAATTATTGATGAAATTCATATGGAATCACAAAAAACCCCGAATAACCAAAGCTCTCCTGAAAAAAAAAGAAGGGAATGGAGGCATCAGACTCCCAGACTTCAAACTATACTACAAAGCCATAATCATCAAAACTGCATGGTATTGGAACAAGAACAGACATACAGACCAATGGAATCGAATAGAAAATCCAGAAATAAACCCACAGATTTATGGTCAACTAATCTTTGACAAAGGAGCAAAGAATATGCATTGGAGCAAAGAAAGTTTGTTCAATAAATGGTGCTGGGAAAACTGGGTCGCTACATGCAAAAGAATGAAGCTTGACCACCACCTCACACCATACACAAAAATCAACTCAAAATGGATTAAAGAACTAGACATAAGACCTAAAACCATAAAATATATAGAAGGAAATATAGGCGAAACACTACGTGATTTGCACATCAAAGACATCTTTACAGACACATCACCCAAAGCAGTGATAGTGAAGGCAAAGATAAACAGCTGGGACTACATCAAATTAAAGAGCTTTTGCACAGCAAAAGAGACAATAACAAAAACAAAGAGAAACCCCACCAACTGGGAGAACATTTTTGCACACAACACTAATGATAAAGGACTGATCACAAAAATCTGCAAAGAGCTGATGAGACTCAACAACAACAAAGAAAATAATCCAGTCAAAAAATGGGCAGAAGAGCTTAAAAGAAACTTCTCTGAAGAGGAAATGCAAATGGCCAACAGGCATATGAAAAAATGTTCAACATCACTTGTCATCAGGGAAATGCAAATCAAAACTACCATGAGATACCATCTTACACCAGTGAGAATGGCACATATAAAAAAAACTAGCAACAACAAATGTTGGCGAGGGTGTGGAGAAAAAGGAACTCTTCTGCACTGTTGGTGGGAGTGCAAACTGGTCCAACCACTGTGGAAAGCTGTATGGAGATTTCTGGACCTACTAAACATAGAGCTTCCATATGATCCAGCAATTCCACTCCTAGGTATTTACCCAAAGGACACAGAAACATCAATTCCAAAGAACACCTGCACCCCTATGTTTATAGCAGCACTTTTTAATATAGCTAAGCTTTGGAAACAACCCAAATGCCCAAAAATAGATGACTGGATCAAGAAGATGTGGTACATATATACCATGGAATATTACTCAGCATTCAAAAAAGATAAACACATGCAATTTGCAGCAACATGGATGGCGCTGGAAGGGATCATGCTCAGCGAAATAAGCCAAAAAGAAAAAGAAAAATACCGGATTGTCTCACTCATAGTAGGAATCTAGAAAACTTAAATAAGGGACCAGGAAAATGAATAACTATAAGAAAGTGAAAATCAAAATCAACAAAAAACTATGAACCAGAGACACTTTTATGGGGGCGGGGGTGGGAGGGGAGGGATTGGGGTCAGAATGGGGGGGCTGCAATTGTATGGGGAATATAACAATAAAATTTATTTTAAAAAAATAAATAAAAACAACCAAAAAAGAAAAGGAAAGAGAAGTATGAAGGAAAAGAGAATGAAGTAGCACCTCGAGAACTATCTGACACCATGAGGAAAGTAAATATAAGAGTTATAGGAATCCCAGAAGGTGAGGAGAGAGACAAAGGAACTGAGAAACTATTCAAGGAGATAATCAAAGAGAACTTTGCAAGCATGAAGATGGGGATGAAAATAGACATACAGGAAGCTAGAAGAACACCAAATTACCACAAAGAAAGAAAAACTACAGCAAGACATATAATAGTAAATCTTACAAGAGTCCAAAACATGGAAAAAAGTAATGAAGCTGATGAGGGGAAAGAAACAGATAACCTATAAAAGAAAACAAATCAGGCTATATCAGACTTCTCTACAAAACACTTTGGGCAAGAGGAGAAGGGAATGATGTATTCAAAATCTCCAAGTCAACAAATGCCAACCAAGAATACTTTACCCTGCAAAGCTCTCCTTCATCTATGAAGGAAAATAAGGACCTTCTCAGACAAACAGAATCTCCAGAAATTCATTACTATTAAACCCCCACTCCAAAAATACTACAAGAAGTCCTTAAACCAAAACCAACAGAAATGAATCGGAACAACAGGATAAAGTAAGGAATAAAAACAAAAATACAAACAAAATGGCAAATATGGATGCTAAAGTATCAATATTAACCCTAAAATATAAATGTAAATGACTAGACTTAATAATACAAAGAAACAGTTGCAGGCTGGATTAAAAAACAAAATCCAACCTTCTGCTGTCTCCAGAACACACATTTAACTACAAAAGATAAACATAGACTGAAAGTAAAAGGTTGGAAAACAATTCTACAAGCAAATGGGCCAGAAAAGAAGGCAGAAACAGCTAAACTCTTTATCAGATGAAATAGACTTCAAACTAAAAAAGGTAAAAAGAGACATTGATGGAAACTACATTATGATAAAGAGCACAACATCAACATATTCACCAAATGAAGGAGCACCAAAATATATCAGATAATTATTATCAGCTCTGAAAGCAGACATTAGAGAAAATACATATATATAATAGGAAACTTCAGCACCCACTCTCATCAATGGAAAGATCAATGAGACAAAAAATAAACAAGGACACTAGAGCCCTAAATAAATAAAGGGCTCATGGGCTTAACAGAAATCTACAGTGCATTACACCCCCAAACATCTGAGTACACATTTTTCTCAAATGTGCACAAATCATTCTCCAGGATTGATCACATATTGGCCAGAAAACAAACATGAACAGTTACATTAAGATCAAAATCATGGTCACCCTCTTGGTGCAAGGGGTTAAGTCACAGCATTATTAAGCTGTCCACAGCCACTGCAACATGAGTCAGATTCTTGGCCAGGCAGCTAACCCACATGGTACAGCTGACCTCTCCAGTCTCTCCCTCTGCTCCCCTCAGCAGTGTCTTTCAATAGATCTGCCTGTTCGTTTCCTACTCTGTCACTGGTGAATTCTCCCACCCACCACACTTCTGGCCTATACTCCAGTTCTTTTTTTTTTTTTTTTTTAAGATTTACTATTTATTTATTTGTGCAAGCACTAGGTACAGTCAGAAGCGCGGGAGGGTGAGAGAATTCACCAGAGCCAGAGCGGGGAGCAGAACAGGCAGAAGGACCGAAGTATACTGCTGAGGGGAGCAGCGGGCGGCAGGAGAGGTCTGCGCGCCATGCGGGACCTTCCTCTGGTGGCCGGGGAGCAGCCGGGGATCGAACCAGCGCTGCAGAGGCTGCGGGCAGCTTCGCAACCCAGTGCTCAACCTCTGCGCCACCGGGGAGGCCCTACTCCAGTTCTTGTATACATAAATAAATAAATCCTTGCCAACAGAATCCAACAATGCATGAAAAGGATAATACACCACAACCAAGTGGGATTTATTCCAGGAGCACATGTAATCCAATACATCATTGAAAAGAAAATAAAAACCATATGATCATATCAATAGATGTTGAGGAAGCATTTGACAAAGTTCAACATCCATTTATGATGATGGCCCTCAAAAATCTTGGGATAGAAGGAACATACCTTAACGTAATAAAAGCCATATACAATAAACCCACCATATTCTCCATGGTGAAAAGCTGAAAGATTTTCATTTAAAGTCAGGAACAAGACTAGGATGTCCACTTTCGCCACTGCTTTTCAATTTAATAGTGGAAGTTCTAGTCAGAGCAATAAGACAAGAGAAAGACATAGAGGAATTCAAACAGGAAAAGAAGAAGTAAAATGATCACTATTTGCAGATGATATGATAATATATATAGAGAACCCTAAATATTTCACAGAAGAACTAATTAAAATAATAAATTAGTTTAGTAAAGTAGCAGGATACAAAATCAACACACAAAAAACAGTAGCCTTTCTATATGCAAACAATTTGAAGAAGAAGAAATTAAGAAAACTATCCCATTAACAATTGAAACAAAAATAAATAATATAACTGGGAATAAACTTAACCAAGAAGGTGAAGTACCTGTACAAAGAAAATTATCAAACACTGTTAAAAGAAATAGAAGTCACAAAGAAATGGAAAGACATCCCCTGCTCATGGATTGGACGAATGAACATTATTAAAATGGCTATCCTACAGAAAGTGATTTACAGATTCAAAACAACCCTGATAAAAAATATCCATGAAATTCTTTAAAGAAATAAAACAATTATTGATGAAATTCATATGGAACCACATCAAGAACCTTGAATAGCCAAAGCTCTGCTGACTAGAAAGGAGAATGGAGTTATCACACGCCCAGACTTCAAACTATACTACAAAGCCATAGTAATTAAAATAGTATGGTACTGGAACAAAAATAGACACACAAACCAATGGAACAGAATAGAAAACCCAGAAATAAGCCACATATATATGAACAGCTAATATTTGACAAAGGAGCAAAGAATATGCAACAGAACAAGGACACTCAATGGTGCTGTGAAAATGACCACCACATGCAAAAGAATGAAACTAGACTACTACCTCAAACCATGCACAAAAACAAAATGAATAAAATAATTGGACATAAGACCTGAAACCATAAAATATATAGAAGAAAACATAGGCAAAACACTCTATGATGTACACCTCAGAAACATCTTTGAGTATTCATCTCCAGAAGTAAAGAGTGTGAAGGAAAAGGTAAACAGCTGGGATTCCATCAAACTAGAAACCTTCTCTACAGCAAAAGAGCAGCCAAAACAAAGAGATGCCGTGCTGATTGAGAGAAATTTTTTTTCACTCCATATAACTGAAAAGGGATGATCACAAAGATCTGCAAAGAACTCACATGACTCAACAAAAACAAATTAAACAATCCAGTCAAAAAACAGGCAGAGGTGCTAAAAAGACACTTCTCCAAAGAGGAAATGCAAATGTCCAAGAAGAATATGAAAAAATGTTTAACATCCCTTATAATCATGGAAATGCAAGTCAAAACCACACTGAGATACCACCTACCACCAGTGAGAATGGCACATATTAAAAACAAACAAACAAACAAATGAAAAAACCAGGAAACAAATGTTGGTGAGGATGTGGAGAAAATGGATTTCTCCTACATTGTTGGTGGGAGTGCAAACTATCCCATTATGGAAAACTGTGTGGAGGTTCCTCAATCTACTAAAAATGAAGTAACACATGACCCAGCAATTCCACTCCTAGGAATCTACCCAAAGGACACCTGCACCCTTATGTTTATTGCAGCATTGTTTGTAATAGGTAAGATATGGAAACAACCCTAATGCCCAAAAATAGATGATTGGATCAAGAAGATGTGGTACAGGGCCTCCCCTGGTGCAGCAGCAGTTGAGTGCTGGGCTCCGAAGCTGCCCGCAGCCTTTGCAGCGCAATGTTCCATCCCCGGCTGCCGGGCAAAGGTCGCACATGGCACGCAGACCTCTCCTGCCGCCTGATGCTCCCCTCAGCAGTGTACTTCATCAGTCTGCCTGTTCTGTTCCCAGCTCTGGCCTGGTGAATTCTCCCACCCTCCTGCACTTGTGACTGTACCCAGTGCTTGTATAAATAAACAAACAAACAAATAAATAAATAAATCTTTTTTTTTTTTAAAGATGTGGTACATATACACAATGGACTACTATCCAGCAATCAAAAATGATAAACTCATGCCATTTGCAGCAACATGGATGGAGCTAGAAGGGATTATGCTCAGTGAAGTAAGTCAGAAGGAAAAATAAAAGTACTGGATGGTTTCACTTATAGGAGGACTATAGGGGAAACAAATAAGGGATTTCAGGGGAAATAATGACAATAATTAAAAAAAACCAAAATTAACAGGCAAATATAAATCAGAGACATTCTGTAGGGAAGGGGGAGGGAAAATCACAAGGGACTATGGCGATGGTAGATGAGTGAATTGGTAGTGGGAATTGTACGGGGACTATACCTGAGAGGAGAAAGGAAACATTGCACAAAAAAGAGCATTAATGAAAAATATATATGAATAAATAAATTACATAAAAATAAAACAAATTGCTAGTCAAGTACATTATAGAATTATTAAGGAAACAATACATCAGGAAGATACAACGCCCATTGATATTTACTCACACACACAAAAAAAAGAGTACTAAGATACATGGAATAATAATAACAATCAATTTTTTTTAAAAAGACAATTTTTTAAAAAGATTTATTTATTTATACAAGAACCAGGGTATAGGACAGATGTGGGGGGTGTGAGAGGATTCACCAGAGACAGAGCGGGGAACAGAACAGGCAGACTGATGCTGCTGAGGGGAGCAGCGGGCGAGACAAGAGAGGTCTGCTTCGCCATGTGGGATTCTCGCCGGCCTGCCGGGATGGAACCCGCACTGCAGAGGCTGTGGACAACCTTACAGTGTGGCGCTCAACCGCCTGCGCCACCAGAGAGGCCCATAATACTCAAATTTCAAGGCAGATGTTGGAGAATATTTTTGTACCTCTTTTACTTTGTACTTCTAGCTAGAGGTTTCTTTTATTTTTCAAAAAACTGCTTTTGGTTTCATTGATCTTTTGGACTGTCATTTTGATTTCTATTTCATTTATCTCTGCTCTAATTTTTATTAGTTTCTTCCTTCTACTGTCTTTTAGGCTTTTTCATTCTTTTTTTCCTCTATTTCCATGAGATGAGAGATTAGGTTGTATCTTTGTGTTTTTTCCTTCTTTTTAATGTGGGTCTGTATTGTTATATACTTTCCTTTTAATACTAGTTTTGTTGCTTCTCATGTGTTCTGGAATTTTATATCCTCATTATCATTTGTTTCAAGACAAAAATATATAAGATCAAAAATTAGAGGAGAGGCACCATAGACATGGCGGTAAAAGATTCCTATGAACATTTATACACAAACTAACTACAGGAGATGGGAAAATTTCTTAGAATTGTACAATCACACAAGACTTAGTTGGGAAGAAAAAGAAAACATTAACAAACCAATTGCAAGCAAGGAAATTTAAATAGAAATCAAAACTCTTCCCCAAACCAGAAGTCAGGACCAAATGGTTTCATACATGAGTTCTACCAAACTTTCAGTGTACACTCCAGTTCTTGTATGCATAAATAAAAATAAATAAATAAATAAATAAATAAATCTATCAAAGACAATACACACAAAGGAAAACTACAGATCAATCTCAGTAATGAACACAGATGCTAAAATCCTCAATAAATTCTTAACAAACCAAGTACAGCAATATATTAAAAAGATTATGTGTCATGAGCAATTGGGATTTATACCAGAGACACAAAAATATTTCAATATCTGAAAATCATCACAATTCATCACATCAGCAAAAAGAAAGATAAAAAAGTGATCATATCAATTGATGCCAAGAAAGCATTTGATAAAATCCAATATTAATTTATGATGAAAAACCTTAAAAAACTGGGGATAAATGGAATTTGTCTTAACTTAAGAAAAGCTATATAGGACAAACCTACAGATAGCATTATTATCAATGGTGAAAAACTGAAAGCCTTTCCCCTAAGATCTGGTATAAGATAAGGATGCCCACTCTAACCACTGCTATTCATCATAGGATTAGAAATCCTAGCTAGAGAAATTAGGCAAGAGTAAACTAAAAAGGAATCCCATTTGGTAACAAAGTAAAGATATCTTTATTTGCAGATGACATGATATATTTTGAGAACCCTAAAATATCCATGAAAAAACTAATTAAAACAATTAACCAGTTCAGTAAAGTAACACAAAATCAATACAAAAAATCAATTGCCTTCACATATGCAAACAAACTACAAAAGGAAGAAATTAAGAATACCAGTCCGCTTATATTCACACATAAAAAATGAGATACTGAGGAGTAAACTTAGCAAGGTAGGTGAAAGACCTGTAAAAGGCAAATTGTAAGATATTGTTAAAGAGAATTAGATTGTTAAACAGGATAAGACACAAAGAAGTGGAAAGTTAGCCCTGATCATGGAATGAAAGAATCTACATTGTCAAAATGGCCATTTTACCTGAAGTAGTTTATTTAGATTCAATGCAATTCCAAGACAAATTTCCATGACATTCTTTAAAGAATTTGAACAAACATTGTTGATAAAAGGAATCATAAGAGATTCCGAATAGCCAAAGCTTCCCTGACAAAACAAGGAAAAATAAGGGTATTACATTCCCAGACTTTATTTTTTTTTAAGATTTATTTATTTATTCATGCAAGAGCTGGGGTACAGGCCAGAGATACAGGGGCGGTGAGAGGATCCACCAGAGACAGAACAGCAGGGAACAGAACAGGCAGACTGACTGAAACACACTGCTGAGGGGAGCAGCAGGTGGGCCAGGAGAGGTCCGCTGCACCATGTGGGCCTCCCCCTGGCCAACTGGGGATCAAATTCGTGCTGCAGAGGCTGCAATCTCCTTATAGTGCAGTGATCAACCCCTTGTACCACCAGGGAGGCCCCATTTCCAGACTTTAAATAAAAACCATAAAAATTAATACAGCATGGCACTGGAACAAAAATAAAACATGCATGCACACCAGTGGAATTAAATTGAGAACCCAGAAATAAACCCATGCATATATGAATAGTTACAAATGAGCAAAAAAATATACACTGAAATTAGGAAAGCCTCTTCAATAAAGAGTATTGGCAAAATTGGAATGCCACATGCAGAGGAATGAAACTAGACTTCCATATCATACCACTCACAAAAATCAACTCAAAATGAACAAAAGACTGAACTTAAAAACACAACATATATACAAGTAAATATAGGCCAAACACTCCAGCCTCAGAGATATCTCCAGAAATTCATCCCTGCAGGAAAGAAAACAAATGAAAATATAAACAATTGGGACTATATCAAACTAAAAAGCCTCTGCACAGCAAAAAAGACTAAGTAAAATGAATAGACACTGTAAGGGAGAAAATATGTGCACACCGTACATCTGACAAGGGACCAATATGAAAGATCTACAGAGAACTCTTACAACTCACAAAGTGAAAAGAAATAATTTTAAAAAATGGGCAGAGAAACTAAATAGGCACTCTTCAAAGTAGACATACAGATGACCAATAGGCACATGACAATTGTTCGCCTACACTTATCACTAGGGACATGGTAATCAAAACCACAGTGAGATACCACCTCACACTAGTGAAAATGGCCCATATCAAAAAGACAGGCAACAAATGTTGACAGAGGAATCCTTAGCAGCACTATTTATAAAAACCAAGATATGAAACTAACCTAAGTGCCCCCCATCCAAAAGCAAGTTGATCAAGAAAATGTAGTATATATACACAATGAAATACTACTCAGAATCAAAAATGATAAGCCCACATCATTTGCAGCAACTTGAATAGAGCAGGAAGAGAAAGATAAATACCAGATGATGTCACTTATATGTGGAATATAGAGAAATCAAACAAAGGGTCAGAGAAAGATAAACTACAACCAACCCTTGAAAACTGACCATTGAGCTTCAGCTTTCAGAGGGGGAAGGAGAGAAAGAGGGTGCAAATATAGGGTTAGGGAGGATTGCTCTGGTATCGGGAGTGCTATGGTGGCTATATCTGGTGAGGGATGGGGAGAAATACTATACTGTCAAAATTTTAAAAGATTCAAAATAATGGTACTTCCATAACAACCAAAAAAAATCTAAATTTTTTTCAGTTATGCCACACTTCTTTCTTGACTAGACTCTAAATAAATGTATTTTAGAACACCGCACTTCACATCTCTTAACCCATCTTTACATTAAGCAACTTCTTTTTGTGTGGCATTCTAAAAAATTTCTACAGATTTAATTATCAGATAAATAATTCTGTTTTCACTCTATACTTCTATCAACATTGCAGGAGAGGAATGTGTATCTCCTGTTTCTACTAATGCTTGATTCTACTTTGCTTTCTAATTTCATTATTTCCTAACGTTATCCATATCTTTTGTCATTAAAAGAAATGCTAGCTAAGGTATGACTTAATGACAGTTTTTTTTTTTAAATCATTCTTCCAGATCCATAAGATGTTGTCCTACAGTTTTCTCAATGAACTTTTTTTTTTTTTTAAAAGATTTGTTTGTTTATTCTATACAAGAACCTGGGTACAGGACATGTGCGGGAGGGTGAGAGGATTCACCAGAGACAGAGCAGGGAACAGAACTGACAGACTGGTGAAATACACTGCTGAGGGGAGCAGCGGGAGAGACAGGAGAGGTCTGCTCACCATGTGGGACCCTCTCCGGCCGGCCGGGATCGAACTGGTGCTGCGGAGGCTGCCGACAGCTTCACAGCGCCTCACTCAGCCCGCTGCGCCACTGGGGAGACCTTTCTCAATGAACTTTGCAGTTTTTTTTCCACATTACAGTGATTAACTCATCTATGGCTTTGCTAGATGTGGCTATTGAACTAGGTAAATAGTGCATCTGAGAAACTGAATTTTAATTTTATTTGAATTGATTTAAATTTAAAATCTGAAGCATAATAAAATGTTTTCCATCATAATAACTTATTGCTTTAGTAGACATGTATTTATCATATTTCATAAGATATTATTGCTTTATTGTGGTATGTGTGCCAGGCACATTCATCATTTCTATTATGACATATGAACATATTACCAATCTAATTGCTCTCAATTGATTTAAATGAAATGCTTTTTGCATGCACTATGTAACATTATAGTGTTTATTTGATAGAGTATGAGGCTAGAAGAGTTAGTGATATTTATGTAAATATTAATTAGTAATAAAATTTTCAAAATTATTATTTAATTCATGTATTTAAATTATTTTATAGTCAAAAATAAGTATTGCTAAAATTTTGCTTTGAAAATAAAGCCATACTACTGATGCAAAATCAAGTGGTGGCACTGATGAGTTTTTTATAATGGAACCATAAAAAAGGGAAAGTAGAAATTGGAAAAACCTGTCTCACAAAATTAATAATAAATGGCGATTACAAATTGCTCTAGAAGAACAAAGACTGGAGAGTATATTTTATTTCTTTTTTTTATATATTTTATTTTTATATTCCCCATACAATTGCGTCCCCCTTATTTTGACCCCAATCCCTCCCCTCCCCGCCCCTTACCCCCCATAGAGTGTCTCTGGTTCATAGTTGTTTGTTGATTTTGTCTCTTTTTATTTTTTTAAATTTTATTTTTATATTCCCCATACAATTGCAACCCCCTTATTTTGACCCCAATCCCTCCCCTCCCCGCCCCCACCCCTCATAGAGTGTATCTGGTTCATAGCTATTTGTTGATTATGATTTTCACTTTCTTATAGTTATTCTTTTTCCTGGTCCCTTATTTAAGTTTTCTAGATTCCTGCTATGAGTGAGACCATCTGGTATTTTTCTTTTTCTTTCTGGCTTATTTCGCTGAGCATGATCCCTTCCAGCGCCATCCATGTTGCTGCAAATTGCATGTGTTTATCTTTTTTGAATTGGAGAGTATATTTTAAATACAAGAAGGTGGATAATATTAAAAGAAGTTTTCAACAAATGTGTAGTCAATTTTATAAATAAATTTTCAACAGAAAAGAATAAATGATGAGAATTTATCACATGAAATCAAAATCAAATGACTAGTACAAAAGTTAACTGAGACTGGGCTCATAACTTATTTTTATTTTTCCCTAAGGAGTTTGTAGAATGATTTCCCTTTGCCCCACACATTCTTCCCCTCACCCTCACTTAACTTCAGAGCCTTCAGAATGTTTTTGAAGTCCTATAGTTTTTGAAAGTGTTTTATGTTGTTGAATTATCTGTTATATGAATGTCCAATATTTGTTTTTACCATGTTGACTTGTTTTGTGACATGTTTTTTTCAAATTCCCTCTATTTTGTTGAAAATAGCTGCATTTCATACTTTCTGTGACTATTCATAATATGACATTCATATTCTATGAAATTTTGTACCATATCTTTCCATTGAAGAAGATTAGGCTTCTCCATATTTTAACTATTATAGTTGCTGTAAAGTGATGTTGCTGTAAATGTTGCTTAACACATATTTTTTTTAAAGAAACCCTTTGTCTTTTTTTTTTAAAGATTTATTTATTTTTATACAATAATTGGGGTACAGGCCAGATGCGTGGGAGGGTAAGAGGATTCACCAGAGACAGAGTGGGGAACAGAACAGGCAGACTGACGAAATACACTGCTGAGGGGAGCAGCACGTGAGACAGGAGAGGTCTGCCGCGCCATGTGGGATTCTCGCTGGTTGGCTGGGATCGAACCCACACAGCAGAGGCTGCGGACAGCATCACAGTGTGGTGCTCAACCACCTGCGCCACCAGGGAGGCCCTTAACACATATTTTTTGATGGTTTAATATTTTGTGGATTATTCTACTTCCATTTTTCCTCTTTTTTAATTTTATGTATTTCTTTCCTCATTTTTCATTTTTGCACAATGTATGCATTTTCATTTTGGTTATATTCCCCATACAATTGCACCCCCTTTATTTTGACCCCAATCCCTTCTCTCCCCATCCCCCACCCGTGTAGTGTCTCTGGTTTATATTTGCTTGTTCATTTTGATTTTTTATTACAGTTATTCTTTTTCCTGGTCCCTTATTTAGGTTTCCTAAACTCCTGCTATGAGTGAGACCATCTGGTATTTTTCTTTTTCTTTATGGCTTATTTCACAACCCAAATGCCCAAAAATAGATGACCAGATCAAGAAGATGTGGTACAAATATACAATGGAATATTACTCAGCAATCAAAAAGATAAACTCTTGCAATTTGCAGCAACATGGATGGAGCTCGAAGGGATCATGTACTATTTTTCTTAAGTTTGTTTTTGCAATTTGAGGCCTTTTATAGTTTCGTATGATTTTCATACTTTTGTTCATTTTTTGAAAAATATTACTGGGATTTTGATAGGGATTGTATTACATTTGTACATCCTTTCAAGTAGATAGACATTTTGATTGTATTGATTCTCCCTATCCCTGAGTACAAGATATCCTTTCTTCTCCTTATGTTGTTATTGAAGTCCTCTAGCAACATCTTATAGTTCTCAGTGATTCTGAGGTATTTAAATTTTTTGAAGCAATTGCAAATGGAGTTGTGTTCTAAAGTTTTTGGTTTTTGTTCACTGTATGTAAAAAAGCTAAGGATTTTTAAATGCTGATGATGTAGCCTGCCACTTTGCTGTTCATTTATTGCTTCAGATAACTTTGGAAGGTGTCTTTAGAATCTTCTCTATAATATATATCTTGTAAATAGTGATAGTTTACTTTTCCTTTCCTTTTTGGATTTACTTTATTTCTTGTGTTTGTCTGATAGCTCTGGCGAAAACATCTAATGTTATGGTAAACATAAGTAGTAACCATGGGCATATCTTGTTCAGATATATAGGATAAGCTTTTAGATTTTCATTAATGAGTATTATAATTGGTGATGGTTGGTGATATATTACCTTCAGTATATATTATATTGAGGTAGGTTCATTCTATTTCTTTATTGTTTAGATTTTTTAAAAAGATTTATTTATGCATACATGAAATGGGGCACAGGCCAGAGCTGTGAGGGTGTGAGAGGATTCACCAGAGACAGAGTGGGGAAAGAACAGGCAGATTGACTTAGGGGAGCAGCAGACGAGTCAAGAGAGGTCTGCTGCGCCATGTGGGCATCTCCCTGGCCGGGGATTGAACTCGTGCTGCAGTGGCTGCAGACTGCCAGGGAGGCCCATTGTTTAGAATTTTTTATCAGAAATGAATATTGTATTGTATTGTATGCTTTCTCAGCACCTATTTATAGTATTACCTGATTTTTATCTTCACTTTTGTTGATAGTGGTGTATTCCAATAATTGGTGTACTATATTGAATCATCCTTACACTCTTGGTACAAAATCCCTCTTGGTCATGGTGTATAAAGCCTGTGATATACTTTTGACTATAATTTGCTCATATTGAATTGAAAAATTTTGCATCAATGTTCATTAAATATATTGGTTTATAATTTTCTTGTGCTATCTTTGGTTTTGAAATAAGATAATATTGGCATCATAAAATGTATTAGAAAGGATTCCTTATTTTGTTATTTTAAAGACAATTTTGGGCAAGGTGAGCATTAATTCTTTAAAAGTTTGATAAATTTATTTTGTAAACTGCTTGGTCCTGAGCTTTTGTCTTTGCAAGAATTCTTATTACTGTTTCAATTTCTATGTTTCTGATTGGATGTTTCTTTCTGGTAGATTAATTTGATCTAGAAATATATTCATTTCCTTTATTGCATATAGATTTTGTTTTAAAGATTTGTTTACCTATGCATACAAGAACTGGGGTACAGGCCAGAGGCATGGGGTGGTGGTGAGAGGATTCACCAGAGACAGAGCGGGGAACAGAACAGGCAGAATGACTGAAATACACTGCTGAGGGGAGCAGCAGGTGAGACAGGAGAGATCTGCTGCACCATGTGGGTAGCTTCCTGGCTGGGGATAGAAATCCTGTTTCAGTGGCCGCAGACAGCCTCATAGGTTGCTCCCTAACCCCTTGCACTACCAGGGAGTCCCAATTTATTGTATATAGTTGTTCTAGTAATTTGTCATCATCTTTTGTATTTCTGTGCTACCTGTGGTGATTTCTCTTTCATTTGTGATTCTGTTTTTTAATATGTTTTCTTTCTCTCTGTCTCTCCTTCTCTCTCTCTCTCTCTCTCACTAATCTAGGAAAGGGTTTATCTATTTTGTTTATTTTCTCAAATAATTTTTAGTTTTGTTGATTATTTGGTATTGTCTTTTTTGACATCTATTTGTTTCTACTTTTGACTTCTATTATTTTCTTCTTTCTACTAACTTTGGGTTCTATGTATTCCTCTTATTCAAGTTGCTCTAGGTGTGATATTAGGATTTTATTTCAGACTTTTTTTTTTTGCAATTATCTTCCCTGTTAAGATTGCCTTTATTACAATTCACCAGAATCTATGGGATTCATTTTCATGCATCTCGAAGTATCTATTGAATTTCTGCCTTTATTTCCTCTTTTGTCCAGTTGCTATTAAGGAGTTTTTTGATTAATCACAATGTATTCATGGTTTTCCCTGTTGTTGTTTTTTTTTAATATTTTATAGTTGATTTCTAGTTTTATAAAATTATGATCAGAAAAGGTACCAGGTATACTTTTAATCATTGTGGTTTATGTTCAATTGACTTGTCTCCCAGGATATGGTCAATATTTGAAGCTGTTCCATATGCACTTAAAAAATATGTGTATGCAGCGTTCTATAAATGTCTTTTAAAACTGTTGTGTCTGGCTTCTCATAGAGCTGTTGTTTCCTTATTCATACTTTGTCTTGTTGATAATGTCAATTGTAT
Source organism: Talpa europaea (assembly GCF_964194135.1). NCBI lineage: Eukaryota > Metazoa > Chordata > Mammalia > Eulipotyphla > Talpidae > Talpa > Talpa europaea. The sequence goes on from NC_140078.1 coordinate 44,741,573, forward strand.
TAAGTATAAAATTAAGGTCCCCTAGTGTTATTGTGTTGTTATCAGTATCTCTATTCAGTTCTGTTATTGTCTTGTGTATCTTGGTGTTCCATCATTCAGTGAATATATATTTAGAAAATTTTATTTCTTCTTGTTGTATTAGAACCTTAATCATAATATAGTGTCCTTCTTCATCTCTTTTTAATTGAAAGTTTATCAATTATAAGTATAGTGTTCCTGATTTTTTTGGTTGCCATTTGTTTGTGTAATTGTCTTTGAACATTTAATTTCTAAGTCTATGTTTGTCTTTTTGGTAAGGTGAGTTTCTAGTAAAGAGTAGAAAATTAAGCTTTGTTTTGAAATCCATTCAGCCGTTCTGTGTCTGTTAGCTGACAAGTTTATTCCATTTACATTTAAGGTAATTACCTAACTACCTCATTGAGATATACATGTTGCCATTTTTGTTAGCTTTGTATTGTCTTAAATTTTTGAAGGGTTTCCAATTATGTTTTGTTTAAATTCTATTACAATTGTCCTCTGTGTTACTTTTATTATTTTGTTTGATCGTTTTACTGAGGTTAGTATATGAGGGAATATTTGTTCTGTCCATTGAATGGTCTGGTCTCTGACTTATTCTAATAGGCCACATTATCACTTTCCTTCTCTTCCTTTTAGTTTTTAGGAGTTTAGTAATTTATGAGTCTTTAGCTTGACATTCATTGCTCTATGCTTTATTATAACCACTTCAGAATTTCTTTCATACACGGCTTGATGGTGACAAATTCTTTTAGTTTTTGTTTTTCAATGAAGGTCCTTAATTTTCCTTTTTTCTTGATTGTTAATCTTGCTGGGTAGAAGATTCTGGGTTAGAGGTTTTTCTTGTTAAAGTACTATGAATATATCTTTGCAGTCCACTTGTACGTGTAATATTTCTGTTGAAAAATCTGCCAATAGTCGAATTGACAATCCTGTACAGGTCACTCATTTTTCTGTTAATATTTTCAGAATTCTGTCCTTACTATTGGTTCTCAAAAGATTTATGATTATGTATCTAGGTGTGTGTATACAGTATCATTTTGTTAGGAACTCTTTAGTTCTCTTAAGTCACAACTTCTGGCTCATTTCATAAAGTGAAATGGTTTTCAGTGAATATTTATTTAAGTAGTCTTCTATGCGTTTTTCTTTGATTCCTTCTGGGATTCCCAATAGATGATTTTTTTTCTCTTTAAATTACCCCAGAGAGTTCTTATATTTTTTTCAATATTTTTTCTCTACCTTGTTCTATTCTTGTGTTCTCTAGTATGTATTTTCAAGTTAATAAATTCTCTCTATTGCTTTTGTTTTTCTACTATTAAGAGTCTCAATTGTATTTTTAAAATCAGCTATAGTGATTCTTAATTCCATTATTTTTTAATTTAGCTGCTTCATATTTTCATTTATTTGTTCTGTTGTTATTTTAGATCCTCCTTTTTTTTTTAATTTCCATCCATCAGTGTTGCCTAGACTGTTGCCCTGAATTCCTCTTTTACCATGCACTTCAACTCCACTGAATTGATTCCTTTCAGCGTTGTTTTTCTGTTCTGTCATTTGCATTATGTTCTTTCTCCTCATTTTTGATTTCAGATGTTTTAATAAGGATAAATTTTCAACTATTGTTTTGTAGTTATTGGAGTAATTGGGGGACTGGTACAGGCAGAGTGCTGGAAAAACAGGCATCAAAAATGCAAGAAATTTGAAATTTGAAATTTCTGTTGCAAAGCATTTCTTTGTGGGTGGTGGCAAGTGTTTTAGATATCTCACCTTGAGCTTAGAGATGGCTGGTATTTTGGATTTCTCACCCTGGGATGGGAAACGGTAGGTGTTTCAATATCTCAGCCTGGATTCCAATAGTATTTTCTATAAGGAAGTCCAGGTGCTCTGACTCACTTCAGGTTATAGCTGTTCTGTGTTAGCCTAACATTCAAGCTTGTAGCCTTCACTCTGAGTCCTAAACTTTGTAGCTCTCCCACATTTCCTCCTCTATCCCAGAAGCCTGCTTATGTCTCTCCCTACCCAGTGAAAGACTAGGCCTTAGGATTCCCAATGTTTTGATATGCCCAAGTCAATAATGTAGGGGGGCTTTATAATGTAACCACTCCTCTTTGTGTGGGTTATTAACTGTCCAATTACTACTTTAAAAACTTTCACTTAGAGTCTTTACTACCTTTTTCAGTTAGGATTATGTTCTTCTTGTGTATGATGATAATCAGTTTTTGAGTTGTTTTGTATCAGTTTTGTTGTATGTGTGTGGTGGAGTAGGGTCATGTGTTGCCAGACTCCTATATTTGGGCTTACAGCTTTGGCCAACTATAGACTGACTTTAATTCCTGCACACACACAAAATAATTTTTAGACAGGAAGATGGTAAATTATAAAAATTTTGTTTGAAAATTATAAGGAAAAGACCAAGAAAGACATTTTACTGTAAGTGAAAGACCTACAACTAGCTACCAAATAATCGTCCATAAAATACAATCGCTTCAAAAAATATCAGTAATTTAACAAACATTTGTAAAATTGTAAACACATTTATTTAGCTTTTGTTATCTGATTGGAGTTGGTCTTCAACTACTACTTTTTTCTAGCATGGACAGATATTGTTGAATTTTTCACATTTTTTGAATAAAATGTCAGATAGACAGACATGGAAAAATTAGTTCCTATTCCAACAGATAGGTTGGATTCATATTGGAGGACTATGGGTGCTTTGATGGTGGGAAAACTATGGTTGACTACATCTGAGGGGAGAAACCCTATATTATGAAAAAATAAACAAGGATGTAAAATAAAAAAATGGGATTCACTAAAATTTCAATATAATAGACTGGTATTTCTATTAATTTCTTCATTTTACAGGGAAATATATATATTAAAATAATATTTTTCTCAGTTAAAAGCTTTAGTACTTTTATTAAAAGTATCATGATTATATTTATCAATATCATCAGCATATAGTGCAAATGGTATGTTTATCAATAGATTATAAAAGTATTGAATGATGTAGAAAAAATGAATTTAATGTGATTGTGCTATTTTCCAATGCTAATTGATTAAGTGGTGGAAGTCAATCACAAAAATGTTTTTTATTTTTCTAGAAGCAAAAAAAAATTCTTGCCAAATATTTACTGATCAAAGACAAAAACTTAAAATTGAATACACATTTTCCACTGATAGCACACTACATATGGTCAAACTATACTTGCTTTTTTTTAGTCAGTCATTTGCATATTTTTTATCACTTTAAGGGTTACATTTTTTGCTCCACCATATGTGTACATGCTTCATTTACCCTTCACCAGCCCCCCCCCTTGCAATCAATGCCTTATCCTCTTCCTTTCCTTAGTTTCTTCTCTCCTCTCTCCATCTCACATTAGTGACCAGTTATTTTTCATAAAGTCCAAGAATTGTTTTTGCTGTATATTGCCAGCGTATGTTTTTTTTTTTTTTTTTGGTTTTGGTGCTTTTATATTTCACAGATAAGTGAAACCATACTATATCTACCTTTCACTTTCTGACTCACTTTACTTAGCATAATCACCTCAAGTTCCCAAAAGACATTATTTCATTTTTTTTAATAGTTGAGTAGAATTCCATCAAGCATATATTCCACAATTTATTTATGCAGTCATCTTTCATTCAGCATGTAGTTTGGTTCCATGACTTGGCAATTGTGGATAGTGCTGTTATGAATACAGGATTACATGAATATTTTTATATTTTTTTGGGTAATTACCCACCAGAGGTATTACTGAATCATACAGATTTTTCATTTTTTACTTTTTTAAGGATCAAACTAAATTTGAAGCATTAATGAAATAAAGACCTATTTGTGACTTAGATAGAAAGGAAGAGAATTTATGTTAAATCTGAAATTTTCCATGATTCAAATTAATAATGGCAATATATATAGAACATTAATCAATATATACAGGATTTTAATTTCTATTTACAACATAATTTACATTGAAAAATGATATTAATAATTAGATGTACCCTTTGTTAATGATACTAATATAGAATTGCTTTTCAAGTTATACAGTAATCCTTTCAATTTTATGTTAATGATGCTGAATTAAATACATGAGTTAGTAAATTTTTCTAATTTAGGAAGACATAGCATTGACACTATGCTTTTGCTTCAATGCAAAATCAATCCTTTAAAAATAAGTGAACCAGTTATCAAAAGAGGATGTTAGTATTAAAGCAAAAATGATTTTTCATGCATAATTAAGTACTGGAAAAATTATCAAGTATGTTTGGACCAACTGGACATGTGTATCTACTTTTTCAACTGTTCATTTTGTAAAATCTATTAAATTATTTTTGGTGAAATTCAGAGACTGAACTGAAAAGAGTTCAGAATAAACACCATAATTTGAAGACTTAGATTGAAAAAAGTCATAATATATGTCAATGTTTTTTTGAGGATTGATTACATGTTGAAATGATAATATATTGGGTTAAATAAAATATATTATTGAGGTAATACACCTGTCCCTTTTTTTAGGCCTCAGTAATATTATTTTTATTATAATTAGATTATTACATTAAAAAGTGATTATTGAAATTAGATTATTTATTTTTTTAAAGATTTATTTTATTTATTTATATAAGCATTGGGTAGAGTCAGAAGTGTGGGAGGGTGAGAGAATTCACTAGAGCCAGAGCAGAGAGTAGAGCAGGCAGATTGATGAAGTACCCTGCTGAGGGGAGCAGCGGGAGGCAGGAGAGGTCTGCGCGCCATGTGGGACCCTTGCCAGGTGGCTGGGGATCGAACCTGTGCTGCAGAGGCTGCTGGCAGCTTTGCAACCCAGCGCTCAACTGCTGCGCCACCGGGGAGGCCCCTGAATTTAGATTTGTGTCTAAAATGTTCTTAATGTCATGATTGTATCACTACATCAGCTATTTTTTATTTTGTTTAATATATTTTATTTTATATAATTCTTACATCATTTTTTTTTTGTTTTTGCACAATGTATGCATTTTCATTTTGGTTATATTCCCCATAAAATTTTACCCCCTTGTTTTGACCCTAATCTTTCCCCCCCACCTCTGCCCTGTAGTGTGTCTCTGGTTTATATTTGCTTGTTGATTTTGATTTTTTCTTTATTATAATTAGTCTTTTTCCTGGTCCCTAATGGAATATTACTCAGCAATCCAAAAAGATAAACTCATGCAATTTGCAGCAACATGGATGGAGCTGGAAGGGATCATGCTCAGTGAAATAAGCCAGAAAGAAAAAGAAAAATATCGGATGGTCTCACTCATAACAGGAATTTAGAAAACCTGTTGCTTTTTATAAATGTGGCGATGAGAAAGTTTAAAATTACAAAGTGAAGACATTTTGTATTTGCATTGGTCAGCACTAGTCTAAATATCTGCATTTTGGAAGCTATCCAATTTTTCTCCATATCATAAGTTTATTTTTCCAAAACCATGTTCAAGAAAAACCCATTCATTTGGTTTGTTACCTTCATTGAACACAGATCTTCTGAACTCTATTCTTTTCCATTAGTCCAGGTTTCTATTATTTTGTCACACAGATGCACACATACACTTTTTGGGTAGTATTTCCTTTACAGGTGGTATTGCTTTATTCATTAATATCTCTCCTAGGTCTTTCATTCAAATTTTAGTGTTTTCGGGCCTCCACTGGTGGCACAGCAGTTGAGTGCTGGGCTGCGAAGCTGCCCACAGCCTCTGCAGCACCTGTTCGATCCCCGGCTGACAGTGAGGGTCCCACATGGGATGACAGACCTCTCCTGCCAGGCCCGCTGCTCCCATCAGCAGTGTATTTCATCAGTCTGCCTGTTCTGTTCCCCACTCTGGCTCTCACCGTCCCGTGCTTCTGACTGTACCCAGTGCTTGTATAAATAAATAAATAAATATTTTAAAAAAAGAATTTTAGTGTTTTCTTTATAAATGTCTTAGCTATCATCTAGATACTTCAATGTTAAGTGGTATTTTTTGTTGTATATAAATGTGTGTATATATACATAGGTACATATATGCAGTTGATGGTCATTGTTTATGGGTTTCATATTTGAAAATTTACCTACTTGCTAAAATTCTTTTATAACCTGCAAACCAATATTCACATCATTCTTGCAGTCATTCACAGACATACGCAGAGCGACAAAAATATTTGAATGGCTCAAGTACTCCTTTCCGGCTGAGGTTAACCATGGTCCACTCTGCCTTGTCTCAGTTTTCTCAATATAAATAAGTATTCTTTTTGCAATCCAGTTAGTGACTTATTTTCATATTTTTGTTGGTGACTTCGCTATTTAAAATTAGCAAACCCAAGTATTTGATTTTTTGGTTTCAATTATAAAGGGAATGGTTTTCTTGATTTCTTCTTCTGATTGTGTATAGGAAGGCTACTGATTTTTGTGTATTGATTTTGCATCCTGCTACTTTACTGAACTGGTTGATTATTTTGAGTAGTTTTTCTATGGAGTTTTTAGGGTTCTCTATATTATCATACCTTCTGCAAATAGTGATAGTTCTTCTTCTTATTTCCCTATTTGGATTCCTTGTATGTCTTTATCTTATCTTATTGCCCTGGCTAGGACCTCCAGTATTATATTGAAGAGCAGTGGTGAGAGAGGACATGCTTGTCTTGGTTGCACTAATCATGAATATTTTAAAAATATATAGAAATTTGGACAACTATAGTTTCTCTTTTGATTTATAGAATAGTGTAAATTGTTAGGGTTGTATTTATCAATTATTTATGTTTCACAACCAATTTCAACAAACTTTGCATCATAGATCTCATGAGCCTTGTTTTCCTCAGCACTTCATTTTATCAGTATTTGTAGTAAATAAAATATTGTTAGGGCCTACCCTGGTGGCGCAGGGGTTGAGCGCTGGGCTGCGATACTGCCAGCAGCCTCTGCAGTGCCGGTTTGATCCCCAGCCACCGGTGAGGGTCCCACATGGTGCAACAGACCTCTCCTGTCTCGCCCGCTGCTCCTCTTAGCAGTGTATTTCGTCAGTCTGCCTGTTCTGTTCCCCACCCTGGCTCTGGTGAATTCTCTCACCCTCCCCCTCTTCTGACTGTACCCAGTGCTTGTATAGATAAATAAATAAATCTTTAAAAAAATAAAAATAAAATATTGCTATAAAAACTTAGTTTTGTCATCAATATTGAATATTTAAATAAGATTTGTAACAAAATTCATTGTGGTAGATAGTTTATTTCTGACAGATTTAAAACTGCAATTATTGTATGTCCGGGGCCGTGGCAGGCTATTGCGTTGCTTGAAATGCATATAGTTAACAGGCAGCCAGTAAAAGATGCACACAAGACACTAGGGCCAATCAGAGAAAGTCACACAGTCCAAGCATGAGGAACAGGCAAAGCGCAGGTGCAGCATAAGTTACTTAAGGGTAGGCGGAGATGAAATAAAGTTCCTTTTTTGCAGCTTCTCATCAAGTGTGTCAGCCTCTCATCTCATCCCCAGTCCCACTTCTGTGCCTCTCGAATCCCGCAGGTCGGGACAAGTGGTGCCCAACGTGGGGCACGGACATGAGGGAATCGCTGAGGGACCAGTCTCCGGGTAGGCTGGCTGTGTTTTGAAGGTAAGTAAGGGGAGACTGGGAGTCATGGGCAACAGTGTGTCCAAGGGGCAGCTGGTGCGTGTCTTAGAAAACTTACTGCACAACTATGGCACCCCAGTTAAAGGATGAGCTGTACGGCTCTTAGTGGAAATGTTAAGTCGGACCAGTCTTTGGTTCCTGAAGCAGGACTGTGTGATGTTAGAAGGTTGGATTAAGGTGGGGGGAGATCTCCGGCTACACAGAGACCTGTATGGAAAAGACACGGTTTCCCCAAACGTTGAAAGCTTGTGGCGGCTGATTAGAGATGCCTTGCAAGCAGGCGGTGGGGAGGCATGCGCCGTTGCTACTGCCACCCTTTTTTCGGCTGGAGAATCAGAGAGCGATTCCGGCAGAGAACGGTTAGAACAAGGTTCTGAGGCAGTGAGACCGTAGCTAGGGGGCCCCCGAAGGCCCCGAAAGGCACTCCTGTCCGATGATTTCTCCTCCGAATCGGGTTTGGAGAGGGAATTGGATATGAATGAGCCAAGGCCACCGCCCAAATCGGAGCCTGGGCAGCTGCCACCATCTTATGCTCCACTTCTGTCTCTGCCACCACCATTTGCCACGTCTAGTGTGCCTCTTGAGGAGCAGCCCTTGGGGGTGATGGGGCATGAGGGGCAGAATGCCGTGGGCATCCCAGAGCTTCTGAGAGCCATTAAGGGCCTATTAACACCATCTTCCCACTATTACCCTGTACATGAAGTGGATATCCAGGGTATACGCACACGAGTGCATCAACCCACTGATTTTAAGGACACAAAGACATCAAAGGAGAGTGTGTCACAATACGGTTTGCAAAGTGTTTTCACTCAATCCCTGTCAGATTCTTACACTGATAAAAACCCGATGCCTGATGATTGGAAAAATTTGTGTCGAGCGGTCATGTCCCCTGGAGATTATCTCATCTGGAAGGGGCTCCCTTACATACTACCAGGTGGAAAGACCCATCCTCAGGGGACTGGCAACCACCCGCAGCGGTGTTAACCCAAACACCAGGCAGTGTTTGTCTTTTCCCTAGATCGGCTGACCATCCCATCTGGTTACCATTGTGTTTGGTCTGGTTTCTCTCCACCCACCCCGGTGAATCATGAAGATGCAGCCTGTGCACCCGCGGATCCTGATGTTGCTCTTGATGACCCTGACTGTGACGGTGTCAGGGGAGATCCGCTAGGCAGTGACACACCATCCGCCATTCCTGCTTCCTGTCCATCAATATAGTGGCGTGTTTCCCCAGATTTATGCCACAAACCTGATCACCGGCCTTCCCTCTGTTCCTTTTGATTCCTCGACCACAAATGTCACCGGGGTTTGGAACTTCACGAATGCCCTCGCTTCCAGATGATGTTGCCTCAGGCAAACTGGACTGCAGACATGCTGATACTAATTCATCGCCCTCTGCAAAAGAAGAGCTGAATTGTTCCAATGTTTCATGTCAGCTTCAATCATGCTGGAACGTGTCGTGAGGACAACTGGTGGTGATCATGAGGATCCCTGGCACACTGCTACTGCCAGTCAATGTCAGCAACCCAGCCACAGCGGTCATCATCTGTAACAAAAGGGATGTTGGAATTACAGCGGCAGTTGTCACTATTGCTGCAGTCGCTGCGGTGGCAGTGGCAGGAGCGGCTTTGGCCATCTCAAATTCTGTGGCCACTGCAAATGCCATCAGTACCTTGTCGTCGGAGGTCGCTGCTGCATTAACTACCCAAAACACACTCAACAATCATATTCATGTAGGGATGCTAAACCTGAATCAGCAGATAGCCTTGCTTCAAGAAGAAATTGATAGGTTTAAGTTGACCTCTCATATTGCATGCATGCCTACCTACCAATACTCTTGTGTTATGCCGGTTGTTTTGCATAATCATTCAGCAGTTGTACAAAGCCTTAATGCTGCCCTGTGTGGCCCCTGGAGCCAGCAATTTCTTAACTATACCTTGCAATTGGCAAAACAGGTTGTCACGACCCACTCCACCAGGGCTGAAGTAATGCAACCTGGAACCTTCATGTCTTGGCTCTCAAAAGCCCTGTCTTTTGCTAAGGTTTGGAGTGGTCTCTGCCTTTTGGCATTCTGTGCTGTTTGGCAGCCTGGTCATAGCGCAATGCCTTCTTGTCCATTATGTGCGTCGCCACTGCATCCTGCACCTTGCCTTACAGCAGACGCAATGGGCCCCTGGACAGCAGGAGCTAATATGGATAAACATAGCTCTCTGCGCCCTGTGAGCCAATGACTTGTGGGCATACCAACCTAAGACAGCGCCGCTGTGAAGACACAGCGGTTGCGATGACAGGTAAGGATGATACCGTGAACGCCTCAACCTAAGACAGGCCAGGTTCGCACATAAATAAAGAAGGGGGAGATGTCCGGGGCCGTGGCAGACTATTGCGTAGCTTGAAATGCATATAGTTAACAGGCAGCCAGTAAAAGATGCACATAAGACACTAGGGCCAATCAGAGAAAGCCACACAGTCCAAGCATGAGGAACAGGCAAAGCGCAGGCACAGCATAAGGTACTTAAGGGTAGGCGGAGAGGAAGTAAATTTCCTTTTTTGCAGCTTCTCATCAAGTGTGTCAGCCTCTCATCTCATCCCTAGTCCCTCTTCCGTTCCTCTCGAATCCCGCAGGTCGGGATAATTGTACTTTGCTCTTACAAATTAGTTGTACAAATTCATTCATAATTTGAATCTAAATGTTTCTCTATTTGAATTATATGGTGACCTTGATTAAGTATTTGTAAAGTTCTTTTACTAAAATGAAAAGCTAATATTTAAATTTTAATATACACACAGGCAATCTTGTAATTGAAAATTAGTACAGTAAATTTAGAATGAGCTATTTGATATAAAGGAAAAGTCATGTCTCACTGAATGATACAAAATGCATGTATACATCTTGATTTTTTATCGTGGAATAAATCCTAACTTTTGAAATTGATATTGTTGCTTCATGAATTTTTTGTCTCTGGTTTTTTGACTTTTATTGCTCATGGTCTCTTATAACACTATAGCTCACATGGTTGCTCACAAATGTTAACAAATATTTTGTGCAATGTACAGCCATTATTAAATTTATCAAGAAATGGCAATTATTTGGCTTTCATTACATATTTACTTTATAAAAATAATCTGTCAAAATTATTGGAAAAAAATTACAAATTTATGACACTGATGGAACAGAATAATTGTAGCTATTAGAACAGATTAGTGTTTACTAAGGGTTAAGGATGAGGAGGGCTCGATGAGGGTAGCAAGGGAAATTCTTTTGGTCATTATATAGTTCTGTATCTTAATTGTAGTGGTAGTGATATGAGGCTACACAAGTAATAAAATTATATGAAGCCACACACATACACAAACACAAACATTAAAAAAAGCCTAGATCATCACTTTAACATTTAATTTTTCTTAAAATTTAAAAAAAAATATTTTTTTATGTATACAAAAACTGGAGAAGAGGCCAGAGATGTGGGGGTGGGAGGATTCACCAGAGACAGAGTGGGGAACAGAACAGGCAGACTGAAATACACTGCTGAGGGGAGCAGCAGGCAGGAGAGGAAAGATCTGCTGCACCATGTGGATAGATCCCTAGCAGGCCTGGGATTGACTCCTGCTGCAGTGGCTGAGGATAGGAAGCCCCTTAACATTTGAATTTAAACTTGATCTGATTATCACTTGTATTGCTCTCTCAGAGCCATCACAGAGAGTAAAAAGACAAAACATATGCCTATGCTCCCTTCCTACCTTTTCTTAATGCAACTGTAAACAAAGGTTTTCTTTTGGTAAAAAATAGGAAGTCTGTACTGATTTTACTGAATGAGAGGTAGGAACAACAGCCAGTAACAGGAACTGTCTCTGGCAAATTGGAATCTACAGTCATCCTCTTTATGTTTTGCAGGCAAGAGGTGCCTACAAGAGGAAATGGCAATTTACCCAAGCATTCTGACTTGGAGCCAAATGCAGAACTGGGTAGGTTTTCAGGTTATCTTATTTAGGTGGTGGTATGTGAGTTCTGTTAGGGGAGAGGTGTTGCAAAACATGTGAATTGGTTGCTAGTCAACATCTTCACCTTTGGAATTTATTGTGGCTAATTTTATGGTTTAATGTTTGGGCAAACTTAGAATGTTGTACATGTGCTCATGAAGAATGCTTGTTCTCTGTTTCTTTGGTGTAAATCTAGATAAGTCTAATATATTTGGAGTTTTGAATTGTACTGTTTAGTACTTTAATATCTATACTTATTTTTCACTATGTACTCTTACCAGTTTTTGTAGGTAATTTGTTAAATCATTCAGTTTGTTAAGATGAAGATTCAAATACAAACAAAGGCAAGAAAACATTTTTAGCATCTCCCTAGTGGTGCAAGGGGTTAAGCACAGCACTATGAAGCTATTTGCAGCCTCTGCAGCATGTTCGATTCCTGGTCGGCCAAGGAGCTATTCACATGGCACCGCAGACCTCTCCTGTCTCTGGTCCCATCTCCACCCTCTGCTCCCCTCAGCAATGTATTTCAGTCAGTTTGCCTGTTCTGTTCCCTGCTCTGTCTCTGGTGAATCGTCTCACCCCCACATCTCTGGCCCGTACCCCAGTTCTGTATGCATAAGTAAATAAATATTTAAAAATAAAGAAAACATTTTTAAATAAAACCAGTAGAAAACAGTATATTGATGAATTCAATAACTGATTCTTTGAGAATAAAATAAGTTTTATAAAAAAATTAGAGGAAGAATAGAAACACACAAAAGAAAAATATAAAGAGAAATAACATAAAAGACACAGGAAATGAAAAACTATAAAAATGTTATGATATAGGGCCTCCCCGGTGGCACAGCAGTTGAGCGCTGGGTTGCAAAGCTGCCCGCAGCCTCTGCAGCGCCGGTTCGATCCCCGGCTGCTCCCCTGCCAGTGGAGGAGGGTCCCACATGGCGCGCAGACCTCTCCTGCGGCCCGCTGCTCCCCTCAGCAGTGTACTTCGTTCCTTCTGCCTGCTCTGCTCCCCGCTCTGGCTCTGGTGAATTCTCTCACCCTCCCGTGCTTCTGACTGTGCCCAGTGTTTGTACAAATAAATAAATCTTTAAAAAAAAATGTTATGATATAGATACAAATACTAACTTTGTCATTAAATGTATTTGAATAAGCAGTAGACATCCCAGATTAGTCAATAATCAAGGAAGAAATGGGAAATTTTATCAATTAATTTCTACCAAAGAGCTGGCTATGAAGGTATATGATGCTACATATTTTGTTCAATTTTAAAACAAGTTTTCATTTTAAAACCACTGTTTTAGGGCCTCCCCTGGTGGTGCAGCAGTTGAGCGCTGGGTTGGGAAGCTGTCAGCTTCGATTCCCGGCTGACAGTGCCATGAGGGTCCCACACGGCGCTCAGACCTCTCCTGCCACCCGCTGCTCCCCTCAGCAGTGTACTTCGGTCCTTCTGTCTGTTCTGTTCCCCGCTCTGGCTCTGGTGAATTCTCTCACCCTCCCGCGCTTCTGACTGTACCCAGTGCATGTATAAATAAATAAATTTTAAAAAAATTAAAAAAAGAAAATTTGAATAAACCATTTAACAAGATAAAGTCTATCAACAGTCAGCCAGCACTTGCCAAAAAGAATTTCAGCTTGACCCTTGCACGTGCTGTCCGTTTCTCATTCAAGAAAGTGGGCATGTGATGGAGAACTCCAAGTTCTCCATACAAGTTGAAAGAGTTCTGATTCCAGAACACTAGCAGCATTCACCAGCCACACTCATTAGGAGATCAGGGACACAATGTGCTGTGCTCTGAGACAGATATTCTTGTGGATTTGAATTATAATGAGAGTATTTCTGAAAAGCAGCAAGATAGGAGAGATGTGTTGATTTTGAGGCTGTGACAGTGAAACCACATTTTCTCTCCTCCCTTTCATTTTTAAAAGGAACGAATCAGGAAGTGTTACAATTTATGGTAGAAAGAACAAAATGGGGAAGGTAACCTTTAGTTGAAAATAGGAAATTAATTCTAAGAACTGCCAGCTTGAGACACAAAACCTAATTCCCTCCATTAGACAAAGCTATAAGGAGTTCCTGTGTGTTAAAGGCAGCTCATATAAGCTAGCTATTTTGTAAGAATCCCCTCAAATTGGAAACCTTAGTTCCAAATAGAAAATATTTGGTACTTACCATACTGGTAAGAGCAGAAAGAGAACTCTGCTCCACTCACCCAGTTAGCAAGTAACCTAGTCCTCCCTCTACTGAGGGCATTAGGCATTTAGAAGCTAATAGCCAAGAATTTACTTTGTGTTCCAGTTGAAGATCTATTTCTGGGAATTTTCACTTGTAAATATAGGTCATATGGGACAGTTGAAAGAACTCCGAATTTGAATTAAAACCTTTCCGAGGAGTCTTGTCTCTACCTATGTGTACTCGTCCTTAGACCTTAGACTTGCTTTCTGGGAGTTCTGGGAGTTCATTATTTGCCACATTGCTAGAAAGTTTGCTATAAGAATCAGAAGACAATGGTAGAAAAAGTACTCTAGGCGTTATTATAAGGGTGACATTTTTATTAGGAAATTTAAGTGATTTATTTAAAGTACTCTAATTTTAGAAGTAATAGTATTTTCTTTCCATAAAGTCAGAACATTTTCTGGCACTTTCTATTTCCAGCTTTCCCTCAAATCTTCCAAGATGGGTAAAGGAGAACTAACAGGTTTTGTGAGCTAACTGCAGTTAAGGTGTATGTTATCTAATATCATCATCATTCATTAATATGAATACAAATTAAGTATTAGGTCAACCATATAAAAATGCTAATTTTGGAAGTAAAAAAAGGTCCAAATTGGGTATTATATGTTTCAATCTAATGTTACTATTCTCATCATAGATGAGCTAATGGGTGTTAGAGATATAAAAAGATTATATTAGACCAAAATGAAACAGGCAGCACATGACTTGATTCCAGGGTCTGTCTGCCTCTAAAGTCATCGCACCATTTTGACTTGAATTAAGTCAGTTTATTTGCAAATTTTAACTATAGCATGCGATGTAAATGATTGAACTTGAACTGATTCAGCACAGTTCTCATCTCCCCATTCATCTTGGGCTTCATTTTCCTTTTATCGGAATTCCCCACACTTTCCGCCACTAGCCTTGGGTTGTTCCACTTTCATATTCTTCCTCTATACCTGCATAGAGGAAGGCATCTGTGCTGTTCTGAGCTTTCCACAAGCCTCATATAACTCAGTTTTTGTCCTTGATCGTATGTCCTTTCCACTTTTTGCATATTCTTTAAAAATTCCAGTCTGAGCTAGATGTCAGATTATTATCAAATCTCCTTGAGAACACATTGCTTGAATGTTCTTGGGCCATGGGATGAAGTTTCTTTACAAAAGTATTTTCATATGGATAAGACTGTACCAAAAAATGCCTTTAGAGAGAAACTGTAAATTGCTGCTGAGAGCCAAACCATTGTTTCTATTGCTATTTTCAATTATTGTCTTTTTTTAAAGATTTATTTATTTATGCATACAAGAACTGGTGTACAGGCCAGAGGTATGTGTGGGAGGTGAGAGGACACACCAGAGACAGAGCCAGGAGCAGAACAGGCAGACTGACTGAAATACACTGCTGAGGAGAGCAGCAGGCGAGTCAGGAGAGGTCTGCTGCGCCATGTGGGTTGCTCCCTGGCCGGCTGGGGATCGAACTCGTGCTGCAGAGGTTGCGGATTGCTTTGTAGTGCAGTGCTTAACCCCTTGTGCCACCAGGGAGGCCCCTATTTTCAGTTATTTTCTTTTTTTTTTTTTAATGTTTTAAGGATTGACATGACACATTTCTTTCTTTGTTTTTGCGATTCTTTTTTTTTTACTTTTATATTCCCCATACAATACAACTGCACCCCCCTTATTTTGGCCCCAATTCCTCCTTTCCCCGCACCCCCTCATAGTTTGTCTCTGGTTTATAGTTGTTTGTTGATTTTGATTTTTTTCTTTCTTATTGTTATTCTCTTTCCTGGTCCTTTATTTAGGTTTTCCAGATTCCTGCTATGAGTGAGACCATCTGGTATTTTTTCTTTTTCTTTCTGGCTTATTTCACTGAGCATGATCCCTTCCAGTGCCATCCATGTTGCTGCAAATTGCATGAGTTTATCTTTTTTGATTGCTGAGTAATATTCTAATTTGTATATGTACTGCATCTTCTTGATCCAGTCATCTATTTTTGGGCATTTGGGTTGTTTCCAAAGCTTAGATATTGTAAATAGTGCTGTTATAAACATAGGGGTGCAGTTGCCCTTTGGAATTAATATTTCTGTGTCCTTTGGGTAAATACCTAGGAGTGGAATTGCTGGATCATATGGAAGCTCTATCTTTAGTAGGTCAAGAAATCTCCACACAGCTCTCCACAGTGGTTGGACCAGTTTGCACTCCCACCAACAGTACAGGAGAGTTCCTCTTTCTCCACATCCTTGCCAACATTTGTTGTTGCTGTTTTTTTTTTTTTTTTTAATATGTGCTATTCTCACTGGTGTAAGATGGTATCTCATGGTAGTTTTGATTTGCATTTCCCTGATGACAAGTGATGTTGAACATTTTTACATATACCTGTTGGCTGTTTGCATTTCCTCTTTGGAGAAGTTTCTTTTTAGCTCTTCTGACCATTTTTTGACAGGATTATTTTCTTTGTTTTTGTTGAGTCTTGTCATCTCTTTGTAGATTTTTGTGATCAGTCCTTTATCATTAGTGTTGTGTGCAAAAATGTTCTCCCAGTCGGTGGGGTTTCTCTTTGTTTTTGTTATTGTCTCTTTTGCTGTGCAGACTGATGTAGTCCCAGCTGTTTATCTTTGCCTTCATTCTTTCTGCTTTGGGTGATGTGTCTGTAAAGATGTCTTTGGGGTGCATGTCATGTGGTGTTTCACCTATATTTCCTTCTATATATTTTATGGATTCAGGTCTTATGTGTGGTTCTTTAATCCATTTTGAGTTGGGTTTTTGTGCATGGTGTGAGGTAGTAGTCAAGTTTCATTCCTTTGCATGTAGTGACCCAGTTTTCCCAGCACCATTTACTGAATAAACTTTTTATGTTCCAGTGCATATTCTTTGCTCCTTTGTCAAGGATTAGTTTACCATAAATCTGTGGGTTTATTTCTGGGTTTTCTATTCAGTTCCATTGGTCCGTGTGTCTGTTCTTGTTCCAATACCATACTGTTTTGATTATTATGGCTTTGTAAATCTGGGCAAGTGATGCCTCCATTCCCTTCTTTTTTTTTCAGGAGGGTTTTGGCTATTTGGAGTTTTTGGTGGCTCCATATGAATTTCATCAATATTTTTTCTATTTCTTTGAAGAATGACATTGAAATTTTGATTGGAATAGCATTGAATTTGTAGATTGATTTTGGTAGGATGGCCATTTTGATAATGTTAATTCTTCCAATCCATGAGCAGGGGATGTCTTTCCATTTCTTTGTGTCTACTTCTATTTCTTTTGACAGTGTTTTATAGTTTTCTTTGTATAGGTCCTTTACTTCTTTTGTTAGGTTTATTCCAAGGTATTTGATTTTGTTTGTTTCAATAATAAAAGTAATGGTTTTCTTGATTTCTTCTTCAGATTTATTGTTTGTATATAGGAAGTCTACTGATTTTTGTGTGTTGATTTTGTATCCTGCCACTTTACTAAACCTGCCATAAAAAAAAGTTATAGCGCAAGTCCCCGTGAGAACTGGGACATGGAAGATAAACTGCCCTAAGAAGAAAGTTGCCATAAAGGAGGACTAGAAGGGGGGAAAGCTCAGAACCCTGCTACCCTCCCCCACCCACAAAGTCGGCACTCTTCGACCAACAGAAAGGAGGGGAAAAAAAAACAAAACTATTTTCAGTTATTTTCTTAATGTGACTTAATAGCTAACATACACCAACACATGCATGGGTTTATGTAACAGTTAATATTTTTCAATCATTGCTATTTTTCAGGCATTGCACTAAGTGCTTGACTTCTGCTCTCTATTTTAGTCCTCATACTAACACTCTGAATTAAGTATTATTATCTTTAACCCATTTCACAGACAAAGAAATTGAAGCACAGCAGGGTAAAGGATCCTGCTCCAGGTGATCCAGATATGAATTTTTGCTGGAATTAGTATTAGGCTGTTCATTTCAGATGCTGAGTTCTCAGCCACAGAACTCTGTTGTCTCCTTAGTGTTGGATCCTGAGAGATTTCTTTATTACATACAAAGTTTTGTATGTAAATGTGTATACCTGTGATTCAATACCTAGATTTAACAAGTCTTTAATCTAACAACATATTTTGTGTCAAGTAAACACATCTCTTGACAATTAGATACGTCTTTTTTTTTAAAGCAGATATTTGTGACCCTGATAAATACACCCTAGCTAACATTAAATGGCATGATGTTTGAGTCAAATTGACAAGCAACTAAGCCCCTTATTATAACTTTCTGCTATATTGTATGGGATTATGAAAGGCCGCTTTATACCTGGGAAATTGCTGATGGGCTGGAGGATGTCATAGAAACCTGAAATAGGGTGATAGTGTAGAGTCTTGCGCCTGGCTAGGTTTTGAGGAAATTCTCTTCTTGTTAGTTCATTAAAACTCCAATTAGAAAAGACTTGTTTTCAATTTTGTGGAACACTGACTTATCTACTTTATTTTTTATTTTTTTCTGTTTGATGCTGTCTAAACTAATGGAGAATGATGGATGTGTATCACTTGTTTTTTAAATTATTAACAATTCCTTGAAGTACAAAAAAATAATGCAGGGGTATATTTCTAGCATACAGCATGATACAGTGGAATGGATATGACAGGCAGAGACTGAAGGTATTGGCTAAAATTCCAGCTGGATGACATTAAGTTAATATGTAAGTTGACTGCATTTAGCTTTAATTCCCACTTATAAAACTGATGAAAGTCAATGAAGATTTCTGCATTTCAGTTTGTTCATTCATTCATTCATTCACCTACTCAAATTCTTCTTTTAAGTATCTATTAAGTTTCAGTTTTAGATCCTAAGTAAGACACATTTTTTTTTATTTTAGAAAATGATAATGATGCTACTTTGTTGAGTTCCAAAATGATTGTTATGAAATAAAATTTTCAGGCACCTGCAAACGTCTTGGGAAGTTCAAAACATGATGCAAATGTTGATTTTTAGACTTTAAAAAAATTCTGGCATGTAAAAATTGTTCTGCAACCATCACTTCTCTTTAGTTAGAAATTTTTAACCACCCCAAATGGAACATGTTCCCATTACTCAGTCACTCCCTAATTCTTGCTTTGTGCCCTCACCCCTGGCAACTCTACATCTACTTTGTTATCTCTATGGATTTGCCTATTCTGACTGTTTCATATAAATGGAATAAGGCTATATGTGACCTTTAGGTATTGCCTCATTCAGTTAGACAATGTTTTTGTAGCATGTGTAATCAATTATTATTACTTTTCATAGCTGAATAAGTCGCCCTTATACGGATAGAGCCTATATTGTTTATCTATCCCTCTGTTGAACATTAGGTTGCTTCTACCTTTTGGCTGCAATGAATAGTAACACTATGAACATTCCTGGATAAGTTTTTATTTGCCTATCTGTGTTGAATTCTTTCAAGTATATAATGTAGAATGGAATTGCTAGTTCATATGATTAGTCTATGTTTAGGTTATTGAGCAACAAACTATTTTCCACAACAACTAAACCATTTTACCTTCTCAACAGCAGTGTATGAGGGCTCCAATTTTTCCATATCCAAGCTGGCATTTATTTTCCACTTTTTTGATTATGGCCATTCTAGTATGAAGTGGTATCTTATTGTGGTTTTTAATCTGAGTTAATCTAATGACTAATGGTGCTAACATCCTCCATGTGCTTGTTGATCATTTGCATATCATCTTAGAGAAATATCTATTTAAATGTTTTGCCTGTAGTTTTACTGGACTGTTTGTATCATTGTTGTTAAGTTTAGAGGTCTTTATATAACTTATGTAACAGATCTTTATTGGATTTGCAAATATTTCTCTTTTTTTGTGAATTGGTTCCCCCTCTATTGATAGTATCTTTTGAGGCATGAAAGTTTTTAATTTGGTGAAATTTGAAGTGTTTATTTGATCTTTTGTCACTTGTATTTTTGGTGTTATATCTTAGAAACCTTTGGTAAACCATGGTCATGGATACTTATTCCTATGTTTTTTTTCTAAGGCTTTTCTTATTTTAGTTTTTATATTGAGTTGGTAGTGACATTTTGGATTAATAAAGGTAAAGATTCAATTTCATCCTTTTGTTTGTGGATGTCTGGTTGTCCCAATACATTTGTGGGAGGCATTCTTTATTCATTGAATGGTGTTGGCATCATCATAAAAACTCAAATTGGTTTTATTTCTGTACTCTCAATATAATATAAAAATTGAATGATATATCTATCCTTGGAGGTTTTAAAAATGGGAAGTGTCAATGTTCTAAATTTGTTTTTAGAACAAAATTTGTTTTTCCTTTTCAAGATTGTTTTGAGTTTCAAAGTCACTTGCAATTTGATATGGAATTTAGAATTGACTTTTTCATTTCTGCAAAAAAATGCTATTGGGACTTTGATAGGGATTGCATTGAGTTTGTAGATCTCCTTGGGGGTGTTGCCATCTTAATAATGTTAAATTTTCTAATTCATGAATACAGTATATCTTTCCACTCATTTATATCTCCTCAACTTCCTTTAGCAATGTCTTGCAGTTTTCAGTGTACATGAATAGCTCCTACATGGTTAAATTTATTTGTAAGTATTTTAATGCTATATTTTGGATGTTATTGTAAATGGTATAGTTTTCCTAATTTAACTTTTGTATCATCCATTGTTAATCCATAGATTTACAACTGATTCTTACATACTGGCATTGTTTCCTGAAAACTTGCTATATTAATTTATTAATTATAATAGTTTTTATTGAATTCTTTAGGATAGTCCACATGTAAGTTATGTCATCTACAAATAAAAACAGTTTTACTTCTTCCTTACCAATCTAAATACCCTTTCTTATCAAAATGCTCTAACTAGCATCTCTAGTATGATGTTGAATAGAAGTATTAATAGGACACTTTTGTCTTGTCCCTGATCATAGGAGAAATTATTCAATTTTTTTCCTGTTAAGTAAAATGATAGTGGGGAGTCTTCATAGATGTTTATTACTAGGTTCTCAAAATTCCTTTCTGTATGAATTAAATTGTGTTTATCCCAAATATCTTGCAGCTGTACCCACCAATATTTGGAGATAGGGCCTGTAGGAGATAATTAAGGTTAATCTATATGATAAGGGTGGGATACTAATTTGGTAGGATTAGTGTTCTTCTAAGAGGAGAAAGAGAAACCAGAGTTATCTTTTCTCCCTATATATACAGAGAAAAAGTCATATGAGGATGACCATCTGCAAACCAGAAAGAGGCTGCACTAGGAATTACCCATACTGGCAATTTGATCTTGGACTTCTAGCCTCAAGAAATATGAGAAAATAAGTTTCTATTGTGAAATCTACACTGTTCATGTACTTTGTTATGGCAGCCTTAGTGACTAAATTCACCATTTATTCTTTGTTTTTACAGTGTAATTTTTTTCCCAACCTAAAAAGGAATTGGGATTTTTTTGTCAGATGTTTTGTTTGCATCAAGTTAGATGCCCATATGAATGTTCCCCTTTATTTTATTGATATGTTGTATTATATTGATTGGTTTTCTGATATTAAACCGACCTTGCATTCTTGGGATAAATCCCACTTGTATATATACATGGTTTAAAATCCATTTAATATGTTGGAGGTTTGGAGATATTATTGAAGATTTTTGCATTTATATTAAGAGAGATATTAATATATTTTCTTTGCTGGTGATTTAGAATTCACAGGAGGCAGGAACAGGAGTAGATGCAATCATTCCAAGGCACCTGACCAACCAGAGAAACATCTTAGGGGACTGAGGTGATGGTGCATGGGTGCATTGGTGAAGGAAACTCTATAGGGACTACACCAGAGTGGGTGGAGGGAAGCAAATATTGTTTAAAAATGAACAATGATGTAAAAAAATTTTAAAAAATCAATAAAAAAATAAAAGACAAACTGCAGAAGATGCAGAAAAAGTATACTATATTTTATATTTATCTTTGACACATCTAAGTCTTCTTACTTCATTTCATTTTTTAACTCAGAGCACCAATTACATTTTTTTTTTCTTTTTTAAAGATTTATTTATTTATTTATACAAGCACTGAGTACAGTCAGAGTGTGGGAGAGAGAATTCACCAGAGCCAGAGCAGGGAGCAGAACAGGCAGACGGATGAAGCACACTGCTGAAGGGAGCAGCGGGCGGCAGGAGAGGTCTGCGGGCCATGTGGAACTCTCGCCGGAGGGCAGGGATTGAACTGGCACTGCAGAGGCTGTGGGCAGCTTTGCAACCTAGTGCTCAACTGGGGAGGCCCCACCAATTACTTTTTTTAAATAAGCCAATATGCAAATTTAATATGCTAAATTACTTTTTTTAATATGGTAAAGAAACAGAAGTAGGCTTTGTAGCTATTGAAGACCCATTATAATGCTGACATTGAGGGTGGAATGCATCTTTCAGTGGATTTGAGTTTTTCCAGTCCTTTTGTTTCTCTATATTTAAGGATGACCTATAAAAAGTCTATTAAAAATAACTTGAGATTGGGCTCATTATTTCTAGCTGAAGTTAGATTCTACTAAATGTTAGAATTCCTTTTCAAATCTCTGCATTAAATAAAATTGGTTACTGAGAAGCAAAATGCTAGTACTGTCAACATTATTCAGATTGTGTCCATAGTATTATTTACTTAACTTCTCCCCTATAAATGATGTTTATGTTTATACACACAGACACATACACACACACACAGCTATGTATTATATATACATGTGTATTTGTATCTGTGTGTGTAAATGATTAAACATAGTTCTATCTTGGCCATTTAGTGTGAATTATGATATGACTCACAAAGGTTATCTGGAAGGTTTAGGTCTATAGCTGAAATTGTTGCACTGAGTTAGAAACTGACATGGCACAAATAAATCAGTTTCTCAACTTATATTACTTATTTTCCATCTTCATAGTAGTTCTAACATATATTTGGGATTTAACATCTTAACTGTGACTACTTAATTTTCTTCTGATAAGCTAAAAATGGATGATAATTGCTGGGTCTTTAGGGTGGAATTGGAGGAAGGGTACCTCTACTGCTTTTTCTGCTGAGGGAGGGATCCTGAGTTACCAGTGAGCATCCCACTGCTCCAGGCAGCAACAGCTCTCTCCCCTTTCCCTCTGGCCACCTCCCCACAACTAATCTTCTTTCCATTTCCTGCTGAGTTTGGTGATTGCCTAGTCCCTGCGAGTATTACTTCACTTCCTCTATTTGGAGGTCCTCCTCTGCCCCTTTCTTAACTCACCTTCATGATATGTGTCAAACTTGTCTGTGTGAAGTTCTCACTAACTCAATTCCCTCACTCTGATTGCTCCTTTGGGCTTCTCTATCTTGAAATAGGATGGATTTTAGAGTAGGTACATCATGTTCAGCTATGCAGGGAGGTAAAAAAGTTGGTCTAGGTGGTGCTTACTCTGTCCACTATGTCAAGAAAACAGGGGCTGGAGAAACCCACAGGGATGAAGATGTAGTCTGGGCCAGGGTAGGCTTAACAATAGTGGACATAGGGCACATCTTAGGGTTCAAGAAAAAAACTGTCAGCTGTGAGAGAGGGAGTGAGATTGGTAGGTGACAGGATCCCACTGGTAGGTAGAGTGTAGAGTATGAGTATTTTAGGTAAATGATGCCAAATAGCTGGAAACATTTGGGAATTTGGCTTCCAGAAATAAGGTCATAGTTATCTGGTAAGATATTTGGATAACAAACTTCAAATTCTAGAGACCTTAACCCTGACAGAAATAAGGGTTTAGGAGGCAAGAGTGAATGAAGATTATCCACAGTCTGGGGTACACACAGGACAGGGAGAAACAATGATTGGGGCCTCAAACAGAAGCTCACCATTCAATCTAGTGAGGAGAGTGATGACATTATAATTTACCTACTTGAGTAGGGAGAAGATGGTTTCAGAAATTAAAACATTTGGTTTCTCTGTCAAGCTTTTGTTTTCAATAAAAGCATTTAAATAAAAGTACTCCTTTCTAATGATATTCATGCATGCTACTCATGACACCATCAACCATCAGGATATGATTAGGGCACAGGATAGTAAATTATATTTTGGGGACCTGGGATATCTCACAGCATGATTACTTGTATCACTCAGGTCTCTTGGGTACTAATGTACACTCACTCCCTTTTATCTGTGTAATGTTACTACGTACCACTCACATCTTGTTTCCTCCTCCCTTTCCTAAACCATTTTCCTTCTATTAGTGTTATTGATTGGATGGTTGTCCCTTAATTTAATTTCTTTATGATCTTTCTTTGATATATGAGATAAATCTTCTCCTAAAGACTATCATAGAATGGTCATCTCCAATAGGTATTTTGACAATTTAAACACTAGTAAATGTTGGATTGAGAACATGCTATTTGAACTCCTCTTTATTGATGAAGCAGACAAAATGAGATAATAGTCTGATATAATCTGTATTCTTTTTAAGACTTTCTAGCCTCAGTAATGTGGATGGAGAAATGGACAAAGAGCTCAAAACAAAATAAATTAGAAATGTAATACTTACTTTTTTTTCCTGAATTAATTCTCATCATCTCTCTTCTCTTTGTGCTTTATTAACACATTAGAGCAATAATTCCTCAGGGCACTGTTGCTTATATGCCTCATAGGTTTCTATTCCAGAGTATCTACAACTTCTTGCTGAGCTGGGAACATATCATTATTGACTCAGACACTGAAACTTGGCCTTCACATACTCAAGAACCAGTCACAGGAATTTGGGCCATAAATTCACCATCTGAGAATTTTGAAAGAATGCATATTCTGATTCTGTAGTTCTGAGGCAGGGCTTAAGTTTCTGCATTTGTCAAAAATTCCTACATGCCAACAGTTGCTTCTTGTCTGTGGCACTTGAGTGACAAGGATCTACAATTAAAATCATAGACTTGGGAAACTCAATTTCTTGGACGTTATTTCAGTTCCCTCCATTGTCAAGTTTAGACATTGGGAAAATCCTTTCATTTTTCTGAGCCTCAGTTGTATGTCTATATAGAAGAATACCACTTATTTGTCAGGCTTTTATGGGGATGGAAGTTTTGAATGTTCAGTATCTTGGAGAGTGCCTGTTATTTACAATTCTCCCTTCCTACCAAATCCTCTCCTTTGGGTCCCATCGCAGTGCTTCCTCCAGCCAAACTCTGGATATTTCCACAAGTAGGACATGGTACAGCTGTCTTTAAGGCCTTTTCAAAAGTATCTAGTTTGTTTAGGCACCAACTGGACTCATAGTTTGACTGCAGCTCAGCAGAGTCACTCTGCTTCTGGTCCTTGGATGGCAGCTCCCAACGTTGGGTTCCTCCTAAGCCTAGACACTCTGAGCCCACTTGGCTTGGGTCCCTACCACTGATAAATATTGTGGAAGGTGCCTCACTTTTGTGACATTATCCAAGGAGGGGGGTCAGTACCTTTCCCTCATATCATCAAGGTTTTTTTCTGGAGAGAGTGAGAAAGTTTTGCTTCTAAACTGAATGGGTTTTCTTATTTTAGTGGTACATTTCTTTTTCCTTGTCACCTGCCCAAATGAGAAATTGGTTACTGGCATATATTTTCCCAAAGATTGGGGTTACCCAACAGCCTTTTGGGAAGTGGTTCCTTTCTGGCATTTAAAGACCACCACACATTCTTAGCCACATGAGATGTGCAACCCCAGATTATTGAGCAGAGCTTTGACCACAAGCTTCCTGCCTGCAAGGAAGAGACTAGAGCCTGGCATTTCTGCTTGAAAGAAAGCAGGATGCTCTTGTACAGAAAACAAGGGGAAATCATCAAGTTGTCCATGATTACCAAAGGATATGTAAGAAATATGTTCTCTAAAGTGGAAATTGCTACCCTTGGGTAACAGGAAAAGGCTGGTCATTACATTATAGGTAGGAAATGGGAGATAATGAAATAGATGCCAAGTACACAATGCAACCTCGATAAGGGAGTTTGCATCACTGCCCTCCCAATTTATTTTCACAGACAGTTCTCCTCTCAGGCATTTAAACTTGGTCTCTAATATCAATTGGTGAAATGAACAAAGAAATTTTCCCAGTTGTTGTTATTGTTATTGGGGATAATACCAACAAAGTGTTAGTAAAATAACTTTATGATGTCCTCTGAGATTAAGTAGCAGTTGAAGGGATCTAAGCTACTTGCTCTTCTGAAATGCTGTGTGTTTGAACAGCCTGTGGAAGTCACAGG
This sequence comes from Talpa europaea, assembly GCF_964194135.1. NCBI lineage: Eukaryota > Metazoa > Chordata > Mammalia > Eulipotyphla > Talpidae > Talpa > Talpa europaea. The sequence goes on from NC_140078.1 coordinate 44,767,561, forward strand.
AAAGTGAGTACATACAAGTCTTAATGTTCTTAGGCTTCAAACAACTTAACATGTGTGAAGGGGACATTGTAAAATTATTTTACAACATATGAGTTATAGTCCACCTCCCTAAAATGTGTGGGAAATACTAACAAATATCATAGAGACTATTGCCCTCATTTTGCAACTTCAGAATATGGGTCTCCCAGAGAGAAAGTCCATGATCATACAAGTCAGGAATCAAGCCAAGACAGTCTCCTCACGGCCAGTCTAGAGTGTGGTGCTGTGTGAATTCTGACATCACACCTCTAACTGAGTCTTCCTTTGCTCTCAGGCTGCTGTAAAGTGAGGTGCACCACTGGAAACTCAGAAGCAAGGTCCTTAGGTTGCCCAATTATGGGGCTGATATTTATAGAATGGCCTGATGATCTGCAGACTGATTATCTATTTTCTCTTAAAAATGACTGTGATCTGGCCCAAATTATACACACCGAAACCAGAGGGTTCCCAAGTATAAGAACGGATGGAATGAAACTCCTGATCAGCAACAAAACCCTAAAGATCAAAGTTCATACCTCAGCTTTTTAGAACAGAGCCATGGGGGCCTAAGGGCTGAATTGGGCCCAAGGCACTATCCATGAAGCCATCATGTTAGAGAAGGGGAAGTTTGAGTCAAAGTGGGAAGTGGCTCGCTAGTGTCACTCAACATCAGTCACTGAGCCAGGGAGGGGACCAAAGTCCAGAGTTTCTGGACATGTAGTCTGCACACTCTCCCCATGATGCCTTAAATGGTAATAAGAACAGTGTTCTAGAGAAGGGCAGGCAAAGGGGCTGTGGAGAGAATTCAGAAAGCTCCTCTAGCAAGCTGAAGCAAAATAGAACACAGATGTCTCTCTCAGAACCATAAAAACTGTTTCAGATTTCTGTCCCTCTTTCTCCTTGCCTTTCTTCCTCTTTACCTATACCCCCACCCCTTTCTCACACATAAACACACACATGTACACACAAGAACACGTTTCTGCTTGTTTCTGATTCTTCCTTCTCTACAGGTCCACTCTGCTCATTGTAGAAAATTTCTTAGATTCATCCACTCCAAGTTTCTCGTGATCCCAATTTCAGATTGCTGCACAGTTTGGAGACGTCCATACCTGGTGCTCACCTGTTGTTACAGGTATGGATGAGTAAGGATATCTTCTGGAAGATGGTACAACAAGAAATTGTTCCTGTTGCTGGAAGCTGAGAGAAGAGGAGAGGAGAGGAGAGGAGAACCAGAAATGAACACAGCAAATATGGCAGGAGCTGCTCTACTGGAAGCTCCCTGTCCTCCCCACATCTTGGGGCAACCTCACAGACGCTAAGCACTTATGAGCCTGTGTTTGTGTCCATTCAGATGATAGGAACACAGGGCTCTGGAGACTATACCTTCTCTTGGCTGTGCCTGCGTAGGGGGCCACTACCCTGTCTGCAGTGGCAGCCCAGCACTAACAGCTATGGCGCACCCCCTTGTAGTGGAGAGCCTCTGCTACATGCAGTGTGGGGGTGTTTTGGGGCAAGGGGACCTCCCTTAAACACATTTCCTATATCTCAAAATCACCCCACACTCTACTTGGAACAAGGGCGTGATGTGCATGACCCCTGAAGTGGAGAGGACTAAGAACCCATGTGTGGGGAGCCCAGAGGTCTGCTTGTCTCCTGTCCAATGGGAGCCAATTCAACCCAACACTTCCCTCCTCTTATGGGAGCCCTTGAAATGTCTCCCAAATGCTCTCCTGGCTTCCCGTTCTCCTTCCCTAATCTTTTCTCTGCCTTTGGGTGCAGAGATCTTTCTAAAATGCAAATTAAACTTTGTCCTTGATCCTTTGAACCCTGCCACAGCTCCCCAATACAGAACTCCCAGGAGTGTGTCTACACTGAAGCAGAGTTCTAAAGTCCACAAGACCTGACTCCATTTCTCTATATACTTCTGCCAGCATTCCGTGACCATGCAGAGCACCGAGGGTGCCGACTGGCACCAAGCAGGCCATTTGTATTGTTGGTGCAATCCTGGCCCGAATGTCCCCGCAGTGCAGTGTCATTGCTTCAGGCATCTCAGCATGTAGACCAAGACAGACATGCCACGAAATCTGAATCCTATTTCAGTAACAGAAACCATCATCATCTAAGAGCTTTGAGTGGAGCAGGAATTTGCCCTACTGATCTCATCAGAAGGGTGAACTTGGTTGTCGTTTTAGAAATTAGATGGCAGGGGCCTCCCTGGTGGCGAAGGGGTTAAGGACAACACTGTCCAGCTGTCGCCAGCCACTACAGCACAGAGTTCCATCCCTGGCCAGCCAGAGAGCTACACACATGGTACAGCAGACCTCTCCTCTCTCTCCTGCTACTCCCCTCAGTAGTGTATTTCAGTCAGTCTGCCTGTTCTGTTCCCCACTCTGCCTCTGGTGAATCTTTTCATGCCCCACACCTCTGGCCTATACCCCAGCTCTTGTATGCATCAATAAATAAATCTTAAAAAAAATAAATTAGAAGACACATATGTCTACATTTCTTCACTGTAACTTGTTATTAATTTGTTACTAAGGGCAAAGGAACTGCAGGCAACAGTGTGTATGGAGAAGCCCACAGGTGTAGCTGGCGCTGGTCAATTGCTGCTCTACACCAGCCTTTGTGCTGTGCCTTTTTCAGATAATCTCAGGAGGCAGGTGGCATGGGAATTGGGGAATGATGGGGAAAAAAGGGAAGTTTGTGACTCCTACAATCCAGGAAAGGTCGGGCCCCAAGAGAAAGACAATATGGGGGAGAAACATTCAAAGGAACTGACATGGACAAGGTTAGAGCCCAAAGGTCCTCTTTCTCCCCACCTCACTCTGCTGCAGAGATGGATCTACCTTGCAGACAGACCTTCTCAGCCACTGGCCCTGCAGCCAGCACACTCACTGTGAATTGCAATGCCTCTGCAGCCTGGGTAGCATTACCATGCTGCCCTGTGTGCTCCAGCTTCTCAGGGAAGAGATGAGACCTGAAGAAAGCACTGAGCCCTCCACACATGAGAGCCATTCTCCAAGCTCTCCAAGCCACAGGTGGGGTGGATCTCTGATTGTAGCAACCCCCATCTACCCCTACACACACCCAAGATTCTTTTTGTGCTAAGAAAAACTTTGGTATCCCCAAAGAACTGTGCTAAGCACAGTTGCTAGACACTGGGACAATTGCAGGCAGACACTGGGACAATTGTTTGATCACGCAGTGCCTGATTCTGAAAATAAAATATTCCAACAAGACCCTACAACATTTGATAATGCTCTATATGCTCTGTTCAAAAATTAGAGTTTTCCCTCTTGAACTCAATTCCAGGAGATGAACACCTGCCAATCTGTGCTTCCTGGTATTCCTAGCTTCTATATCTCATTTCCTCAGGTATCCATCAAGCCTCCTGAGATGTGAAGATGAAGGAATGGTCTGTCATTGGACTCCAAAAGAGGTCAGGAGATAAGTGATTCTTTCTTCTCATCCAGATTCCCTATGAAGTTGTGTGCAAAGTTGATAAACAAACATATATATATATATATATATATATATATATATTAATTTACTAGCAGCTATGACCCAGGCAATGTGGTAACTTTATAATTTCATCTGCTAAATCTAGCTAGTCTGCTCCCTAATTTACAGATGGGGAAACTGAGGCCATAACTAGGAAATGTCCTACAGGGTTTCCCCTCATGCCACTGGGATTTGATGTCTCACTCCTGATCATCTCTCTAATGTCCTTTCTGGGCTCTGTGTCAGCCATATCTAAGGCAAACTGCAGGAATTTGCAGAGGTGAGGTCTAACAGGAGGAAAGAAGCACAGACATATGAGACAAGTCACTGGAAGTGCCCCTGATGCCCAGGTGAAGTCAGTTCCACCCTGCAGCCTTGGGGTCCTACATCAGCCAGTGCTGTGTGTGCTGCCTGTGGTGTAGACAAAAGAGATGGAAGGTACAATTGCTGGTTGTGTCTGTTTAGGGGTAGGAAGTGCTAAATTTGTGTGTCTAAGATGTAGCAGAATGGGGAATGAGGAGGGACAAAGCCCACACATGTGGAAAAGCCAAGAATAGTAGCTGGGCCTGTGCTTTCAAGCCAGAGAGGAGAAAACCATATTCCACTGTGTTAAGCAGAGGCTGTTGGGAGGAAACGGAGACAGCTGGCAGAGCCCAGGCATTCTCCAGTGCAGGGCAGTTCCTCTCATGTAGAAGCCAAGGTACGGATGTGGTTTCCAACTCTCTGGAGGCCCCAGAAGCTATGCATCCTGGCCTCATGCTTGCTTGATTTAGAGATAAGCCCTGGGCTGGAACAGAAGGGGTGAGGCTAGATCGCCATTGCTTCCTGATACCCAGGCAGATTCCCTGAGTGTTCCCTGCCAGGTGACCCCTCACCTTCCCTGCCCTCCACACTCAGCCTGCTACCTCCAGTCTGCCACATCCCCTGCCCTGTGCAGCCCTGATGACCTGTCTGTGCAGTGGCCACAGATGCAGACCCTCATCTCCCACAGCCACTGTGAACCTTTTTCTCTCTGTCTGAAAAGTCACCAACTTGGAGAGGGAAGAACTTAGAAGGAGGCACATCCTGGGGTGCCTGCCTGCCTGCCTGCCTGCCTGCCTCGTCCTCCTTTCTTCCCCTCTCTACTTCATGGGGTCCTCAGTTTGCCCCAGTCCACCCCTTCTGGGCAATCAGTCATCACACTTCCTCATTTCATTTTCACCGTCCCTTTATGCATCTGTGTTCCTCACTTAATATATTATAACCTCAAAGACAGAAGCATGGCTTCTGGAGCTTGTCATTTTCAGCCCATCTCATAAGAAGACTCATAAGAACAAAAACAATGAAGCCCGCTGGGCCCACTGCACACTGATGTCTGCACACACAGGGGCAGCCGCCCTCCTCCTGCAGGCCCTGGAAGCAGGGAGCTACATTGTGGAGGCGCCTTGGTGTGGTTTTGAATTGTCTGCCACCTCTCCGATGTCTCAGGGAACAAATCATGTGAAAATGCTCAGTAAAATATAAGATGAAGTGAAGCTGAATGTTTTCCTGAACACAGGACCAGTGGCAGAACAGCAGGAAAGTGGGTCTGGGTGAGGAGAGGAACAAGAAAATGAAAGGGAAGAAGACTTGGGAAGGTGTGGGGCAGACACTTTTGGATTGCTGAGGTCCCAGAATCTACCTTAGTGACAGCAAATTGTCTCCCTGGCCCTCAGCTCAGCCTAGGAAGTGACCCTGGGCCCTCAGAATGTGGGAACATCTCTCATGGTCGCTTAGAGCCCAGAATCATGTACAGCTGTGAATGCCTCCTTTGTCAGCCATCTTTTGTGCTAAGCTGCAGGTTGTGCTAAGCTTCATCCTCTCTGCAGGATCTCTGGAACAAACCTTGCTGGCCCCCAATTCTACATGTTTTCAGCCACCTCTCCCCTAAAGCGAAAAGCTCTTGCCAAGTCAGGCATTGTAAGGAGGAATTTAGCATAAATGACCTGGCTCAAATCCCTGAGGTATTTGTCACACTCCATTCTTGTCATTGTCACATGTATTAAAGTCATCTTTGTGGTGGCGTAGAGATGCCCCCGTCTCTGTCTCAGATGTGTTTAGTGCAGGACATCTGGCTTAATCATTAATAAAATAAAAAATCCTTTAGTGCCAATTAGAGTATTTTCCACATAATGGGCACTTGATGATGTTTATTGCATGAATGAATGAAAGATTGAACAAATGGTATCTTTAGGTTAACTGTTAGGCTTTTGGGGACTATGAGCTAGGATCCTACATAGCTAATAAGGGACCCATGGTGGTAATGAGCATGTTTTCGTCTTTCCTCACAGAGATATCCTGTGAGAGCAAAGAGCTCATGATTTTTATCATAAGTCCCTGATTGACTTTTTAGAGATACTACTTGTTGTCATACACAGAAGTGTCTAACCAACAATTATTCACTTTATCAATTCTAGTTATCCTTAATTACATCTTGTTTGTAATTTTCTTTTACAAATATTAAAATGCCATATGTTCAATATTGTGAAATCAATATTCAATACTGTGAAATAAATATTTTTATTAAAAAATGCTAAACCAAAATCATTAATGGCACCTTAAAAATAGCAAATGGTTTTCAGAAAATTACCATCTGTCATTAAACCCAATTCTTCGTAATTGTCTGCCCCTTTACAATATAACATGTCTTCCAACCCACAACTTCACTTCATTTCTACTGTGATGTGTGTGTTGTCATTACATTTTACAGAAGGGATACTACAAACAAAAAGAGAAATAAAAAGTGAAAACTTAAATGGTAAATAGATACTTAATATTATGTATGCAAGTTCTTTCTAGAGACACAAAGGAAAGGTTACAAGTGGTTGGGCGTGGGTGGGGAGTGGTGTGGGGGAGGAACTAAACCTAAAAATATGGAGGTAGTACAAACACTGATTGCTCGTGAGCACTGATCCCCTATTATTGATTTTAGGACTATAATACCTATTATAACTGTGACCAAGTAAGACAAACTGGTATTATTATGAGTAAAATTCTATTACTTTGCATTTGCTGGATAATTTCAGCTCATTTGATACTATCCTTATGCAGAAGGACCATAAGGTATTTAGCATGACATTTTAAAGAGGGGGAACAAAAGACCAGGGGTAAAATAACTTACCCCAGATCACACCTACTGAGAGGCAGGTGAATGAGAACACCCATCTCCCCTTGGAATGCTTCTCCCCTTGGTCCTGACAGGCAGACACCAGCCACCCTACACAGGTCACACTGCCTTCTGACATTCAAGAGCAGCAAGACTGAAAGTTGTCTTGGGTAAGAGATTTCTGGATGCATAATGCCATTGCACAAGGACTGCTTGGTCAAGCCAGCCAGTATCCTCTTTGTCTCACGCTGGGGGCACAGTTATTGCACAGCAGATGGCACAGAGATAAGGAGAGATTTGCGTAGTGCCTAGGTGGATTTGCACATATTCCAATTTAACCCTACTCTTGGGCCATGAAATCACTTGCTGATGAAAAATTCAATGAAGAGCAACTGTTCCTCCACCACTTCTAATTCATTGACTGAGTGGTTGGTTACAACTCCTAGTGACATTGTCCCACTTGGATCTACAGAATGGAGCACAGATAACAATACATGTTCTGGTGTGCCCAAGTTCCCAGCCCCAGCTCTGATCTGTCCTGTGTGAATTTGGACAATTCATTTCTTTGAGAGTTGGTTTCCACATGTGGAAAATTGTTATTCAGATAGTACTAATTTCAAAGTGCTGTTGTGAAAACAAAATAAGATAATGTATGCCAAATGCAAGAGACCCGTCCGTAGTAAAAACTGCTGATATTCTTTTTTTTTTTTTAAACTTTTTTTTTTTATAGAGGCATGTTTTTTTATTTATTTATTATATTTGTTTGTTTGTTTTGTTTATACATGCGCTGGGTACAGTCAGAAGCGCGGGAGGGTGAGAGAATTCACCAGAGCCAGAGTGGGGAGCAGAGCAGGCAGAGGGACTGAGGTACACTGCTGAGGGGAGCAGCGGGTGGCAGGAGAGGTCTGCGCACCATGTGGGATCCTCCTCCGGTGGCCGGGGAGCAGCCGGGGATCGAACCGGCGCCGCAGAGGCCGCAGGCAGCTTCGCAACCCAGCGCTCAACCGCTGCGCCACCGGGGAGGCCCAAAAACTGCTGATATTCTTAGTACCACAGCTAATATTGTACAAGATCATGCATGGCAAAACCACTGCTGTGAGACAAACATCTGTACTAGACCCTTCCACTCTCTTAAGAGTCATTTCATTTATTTGCTGCTTCAATGTAAAGCATGACTGTTGTATTTTTGGTATCGGCTCTTGCCAAAAACAGCCCAGCATCAACACACCTGGACAGCAATTCACCTCGATTCTCAGACTGTGTTTTTACACCTGGAAAAGAATGGGGTTGGACCAGCTGTGTCCCAAGTCTTCTCCACCTCCAACATTCCTGAATGGTCTGTCCACAGTCAGGGTGTGGAAAAGCCTGAACTGCGCGAAAGGAGCCAGAGCATCAAGATGCAGGGGTGACGGGAAACTGTGGGGTCACTTGTTGGTCCCCTTGAGCTTTTCACACTGGCCAGGCATGCAGGTTGCAGCACCTGCTAGTGGTGGCAACTCCCCTGGGGAAGGACACCCATAGGTCAAGATGACCCAGTCTGTCCTTCCAATGCACCAAAAAATACATAATCACAGCAGTCAGCCCTTGATGGTAAGGTTTTCAAAATCCCCATCTTCAGAGGAAAAAAATGAAAGTCATCTCCAGCAGGTGTCTGTGTGTGCACTCTCCCCTTGGGTGTCTCCACCCAGTCCTGCCAGGGTATGGCAGGTTGGAATCACCTGAGCTGCAGCTTAAAATCTGCCATGTGTGAAACGTGTGCTCTTGGACAAACATTTAAATTTCCTCATTTGTAAAGTGTCTATTTCTTTCTAATAATCAAATTAGGGGATAATATTTAAAATCCAATAGTATATAAAGTATTGTTTCTTAAAAGAGATGCTATTGTGACAAAAAGTAAGGTCTGACTTTATGTTTCTCCTCAAATTTTTAACATAAAGCTTTTCCAGAATTCTGTGAAAATATTTGAAAATATTTCATTTCTGAAAAATAGACACTAGCACTTCAAGAGTATAATTTCTTTGAGAAATATAAAATAAGTGATGACAGTCCTTATGAATGAGGGACTCCTGGGCAATGGTGATGCACTATATTATTGAAATTTGGAATCTCAACAACAGTGGCTGCTGACTTTCTAGTCTCTTTTTATTAAGGTGCATTGATTTATGACATTACTAAGTTTGCAGATATACAGCTTATACTTTGATGACTATATATACCAATTTATGAACTCTACCAAAAGTCAAGTTTGCACCCACTGTCATACAATTAACTCCTTTAGCCTATCCTAACCCCCTTCTCCTCAGGTGTTTCTCTTCTAGAAGAGAGAAAAGAAATCCATTTCTGATTGACAAGATGGTCCCATTTATTTCAGTTGTAACTTCATTCTCTCTGCTGATATTGGAGAGGACTTAGAGACAAAGAGGGCCCAGAGCCTGTTTTTGTCATATTAATAACGCAAAGGAAGGAAACAAAGAAAACATGGTGAAGGTGGAGAAAGAGGCTGACCACTTGGAAAGCAGGACTTCTTATACCAAATGAGTATACACAGAGATCTGAGTTGAGAAGTGGTGTGGGGCCTGGGATGAGGACAGTGGAGCTGAATAATGCCCAGCTGTGAGGGTTCCTGTGAGTGATTTAGGAGAGGCACCCCCAGCACCTACACAGGTATCATACCTCCCACTCATTATTGACACCAACTAGGCATCTGTACTGCCCCTCATTATTTGAAAGGCACCTGAGTGCACAGCCACACTGTCAACTCACTATTTGCCATCCAGGTGTGATTCCATACTTCCTGTCCATTTCTCCATCAACTGAAATGTGGCTTTTGCCAGAAAGTTCAGACTGAGCAGCCAAAGGTCTCGGATGATGTCATATTACTATCTACAGCCACATCACTTCAATTTCAAGCAACTGATCTTTCAATGGCATTTCATCTCAGTTCCCCTTTTCTGCTTCCTCTCTCCCACCCCAACACATCTAACCATCAGCAGATTTTCATGGTTTACCTTCAAACAACATCCCGAACCTACACACACACATTCTCACTCATCTGCAGCTCCTGTCCTCTCTCACTAGACCATGACTGTGTCCTTTCACCTGGTGTCCTTGCTTTCATTTTTGCCTTTCAATCTATTTTCTATGCAACATCCAGACAGCTGCACATTCCCTCTGGATTATGTGAGGCCCCACCTGAAAACCTCCCTGGCGTCCCATATTCTCAGAGTAAAACCTAAAGCCCTACTCAGATGGGAATCCCACTGAAGTAGCCCTGCTGGCTTCCAGAGCTTCTTCCCTGACCCTGTAACTTTGAACGCTCGGGATCCAGCTTGTCCTGCAGCTGGGTCACCTCACTGGCTATGTGGGGGCCAGGTGCTTTGTCTCAGGTCCTATTCCATACCCTTCCTAAAGTAGGTGCTCCCTCATTACAAGGAACTGGCTTGCCCACTCTCCCTCTTGCCTTTAGTAGGGTCCATTGCAAAGACAAGTTCTGCTTTCATTTTATCTGTCTGCTAGTGTCTTCCAGGTCAACCTTCTCTGGCTGCAATTGATGTTCTTGAGGAGATTCTCTTCAGGTCCCCTCACTGTACTCCCAGTGCTCAGAATAATGGCCACCTCAGAGCCTATAGCAGTCAGTGTCCAGCGAATACATTTGGTGTGAACAACTAAACTCTCCTTTCTCCAACTTCAGCTACAATGAGAACTCTGTCCCTACTCAGACGTCCTCCTGAGCCCAGGATGTACTCCTAACCCCTTTGGGTACAGCAATTAGTGTTTTCGCATTCTTTGGTTAGTTACTGAGGAGTGGAATTGCTAGAACATATAATAGTTCTATTCTGTAGTATTTTGAGAAAGCTCTATACTGTTTCCCATATGGGCTAGACCAATCTACATTCCCATCATACAGAGTTTTTTTCTCCAGATCCTCACCAACATTTGCTGTTTCTGGTCTTTTTGTTATGGGCCATTCTCACAAGTGTGGGGAGGTATTTCATTGTGGTTTTGTTTGCATTTCCCTGATGATAAACAGTAGTTCCAGGGGAGATACACACACACACACACACACACATATATATATATATATTATATATATATATACACATGCATATACAAATGTGTGTGTATACACGTCTATGTTCATTGCTGCAGCTCTATTTCCAATAGACAGATTATGGAAACATCATAAGTGCCCAATGACAGTTGACTGGAATAAGATGTATATTTACTCAATAGAATACTACTCAATCATTAAAAATCATGAAATCTCGTCATTTTTAATAATGCAGATGGAGCTAGACAGAGGACAATACTATGTGAAATAAGTCAGAGGGGAAAAAATAAATATTGAATGGTTTCACTTATGTGTGGAATATAGAGAAACAAAACAAAGGGAGAGACAAAACTAAAAGAAAACAGATCTAGATTTTTTTTTCTTTTTATATTTTTACATATTGTTCATTTTTAAACAATATTTGCTTCCCCCACCCCTCAGGTGTAGTCCCCATAGAGTTTCCTTCACCAAGGCACACGTGCACCATCACCCAGTCCCCTGTGCGCCTTTCTCCCTCCCTCTGATCCCTCTCCCTCTGGCAGCCTCAGTTCTACAATCAAATTTCTAGGTAAATCAGAGACAAAGCTAGAAATTTGATTGTCGAGTTGAGGCTACCAGAAGGGGAGAATGGGGGGTTAGAGTGCAAAGGAGGGAGAGAACCCAAGGATTTGGGGTACTTTGCTGGTGGGTATGGTGTGGTAACATACATCTGAAGAAATATGAACCTATTCCCCTAATCATATACAGTGTTGTAAACTAATGTTACCTCAATTAAAATAATACAATTATTAAAAAAAAATAACATCCTATGGTACCATCACTCTCCAGTGGTCTATGCTGGAAGGCTCAGAGGCTCATTGCCTCTCCCCCTCATGTCCCTCATCCATTCACACACAGACTATTTACTGAATGCCATCTATGTGCTAGGTACTGAGATAGTTTAATCTCACACACACATGTGCATCACACACATGTACATGCACACACACACACCATTTCAGCAGTTTCCCAAAGATCACAGTGTATTAAGGGGAAAGACAATTTAGTGGTGACACTGATATGAGAATGGAGATAGAGGGTGTGTGGGAGAAAGGATGGGGACCCTGGTTTAGACTTGAAGAGTCAGGAGGGTCTGAGGTCCCAGCTCTTCTAGAAGACATTTTACATTAAAAGACAGAAGGATGGTGCTGTTGTCTAGTCCTTCATGGAGAAGGACTCAGTTCCCCTCTCTTGTTGTTGAGGCAGTACCCTTCAACAGCTACCCCACATTTATTTTTATCTTCCTCACCCCTCCTCACACGTTCCCCACTGCACAACCTCAGACAGCTTCCGTCACTGGCTGCTCCTCTATCTGGAATAACCTCACCTTCCTCTCTGGCAGGCAAATGTTAGTCACATGCAACTTCAAAACACAACTCAAATGTCACCCCCTCTTTGAACATTACCTGTCTCTCTTCCTGTCCCACCCTTCCCCATCCATGGCAGAAATAGGCTCCCTTTGAACTGGGTAAGGCCTTGAAGTTGGTAGTGCAGGGACGCCATGTCAGAAAAGAACACTGGATTGGCTTCAGGAGGATGAGCTGAGAAGCCTCCCTGAAAATCCGAGGCTAGTTCAGTCTGTCGCAAGTAACCTCAAGATACACATGCTTCTTGCCTGGTACAGTGGCCTCAAGATATCAATTGTGGAACTGGGGACTCCTCCTCCACATCAACAGTGTGGCAACACATCCCCACTCCTCAATGCTAGGAGGCATGGTGTCATCTACCGTGATTGGTTGATGCAAGTGACCAGTCACTACTGCCATCTGGTGGCCATTTACCCAGCTTGCAGGTTGTGCTCCTGCTTGGTAATTGATAGTTTTATGCTGTGTTGGTGCCAATCCCCAAACTTCCCCAATCTTAGGAGAAGAACTACCCAAGGTGAGGAGGAGTGGATTCTTCTCCATGATTTTCTCTCCTACAGTCCCACCCCGACCCAGACATTTGTTTCCCACAATGACAGCAGCCAGTGAAGGAGAGGCCTAGTTCTATCTGAGCATCTGCCCAGTGTCTAGACTGAGAACTCTTGCAGAGGAGCAGGGAAACATGCGGCCAGCCTGCCGATCTACAGAGGCCCTTGCTCCTAGATGGGAAAGGTGGAGTGGCTTGTCCTATACTCAACTCTGGGCTTTCAACAGTGTTTGATTCCACACAGGTCAAAATGAAGCCATTTAAAATTTTACATTAAGAAAGAAAGACTAGACAATGCATTCTTATTGATTTACCCTTTTCCTTGGGTCTCTATAACAGTTTATGAAACCACAATACAAATGATCCATCACTCCTATCTGGGACTCTGGTCAGTGTCTCCTCATTATGATCATTGTTTCAGAAAATAGTGACCATTCTTTCTTCAATCCTGACAGGGTGACTGAGCCCCTTACATGCCGGGTTGAAGTTCCCTTCAAAAGCCAGGCTCTGTGAGCAGCCTGGCCAGATTGTTTAAAAGAGCAGCCCACAGGAATTCAAATCTGGCCTGCACTGCATCAGGGCAAGGAGGCACCTTCACCATCCTCCTTCTGATGCCGCTTCCAATCTGAGTCCTTCCTCATATCCTTGCAGCTTAACAGATAGTCTTTGAAAATAATAAGCAATAATGTTAACACAGGCTTGCAGCTCTATGCAAAGTCTATTGAGTTATCTCTACTTTTGAGGTGAAGCAAGAGGTGTGTGGGGACAGAAACAAGGGGACCAGCAGAGAGTTCCTATGCTCTTTCCCAGTTTTCTGGGAGTAAGATTAGGACAGACTTTGGGGACAGAGGTGAAGTCACTGCAATGGAAGGAAAAAGGGAATATAAGAAGAGCCCCAATTTGCATTGAGGACATCGCTGTGCAACGAAGCCTGTCATGGGACTCCACTGCCATCAGCAGGCTCAGGGGACATCTCCGCAGGCTACATAGTGGGAATCATTCACAAACCTGTTTAACTAATAGTCATGCAAGGGCCATGCTAAGTAGTGGAAATAAGATGTTGAGTTGGAACCATCATGTTCTATTCTGAGAGAGCTAGTGCCTCCTGAGAGAGATGGAGAGCAATCAGAATATTATATAAGTAAGTGTATAGTTGTACCAAGAATACTATGGAGGGAAAGAATATTTTATATGGCATCATAGAGCAAAGCAACTTTTCCTGGCTTGGGGTCAGCCAGGATCCCAAGGAAGGGGCCTTTGTACAGCATGAGAGAGGGAAGAAAGCCCCACAGAGAAACAGCGGTACAAAGTTTTCAAGGCAGAAGGGAAAAAGGCCTCTTTGAGGATTTGAAAGAAGCTGTGTGCTAGAGTACAGGCACTGCTGTAGGTGGGATGTCCCCACCTACTCCTAGGGCCCTGGGGACAACAGCATAGTAAGAACCCTTGGAATTGCTTAGCAGGCAGCTGCATGCACACAGGAAATGCCATCTAGTGCTCACGTACAAGTTAAGTGAAGTGATATCTCTGCCTAAAATGGTGCCCAGGACATAATGGTGAATGATGGAATGAGTAAGTAGAAAGGTCTTCTGCCCCAATCTTGGAGGAGGGCTTCCAGGAGAAGGATGCTTTTGGATCCTCCTGAGAGTCCCTTTCCCTTCCTTATCCAAGGGTGAGGGGACTGTGTTTGGATTGCTCAAGTCCAGGGTATCTCTCAGGCCTTCTTCTCTGGTGAGCATTGGGAAGGAATACACTATAAATAGGCACTGGGGCAACTGCTCTCTTGTTCTTCACTCTAGTTGTTGCACTCTGTACTTGCTTCTCCTTGCTAGACATTCCCCCTTTACCAGGAAGCAGTAAGAATAACGTTTTGGGTCTAGGCGAAGGAAACCAAGATGATGGCGTGGTTTTTCCTTCTGACTCCCTTCAGTGTTGACAAATGGTATCTGAGAAGCGATTCCACATGCACAGCTTGAGTATCTGTGGCACAGGGGATCTTCACAAAGACTCTGTCTCTGTTTAACTTCTTTCGCTGGAAGCTTGCAAGGACTTGGGTCAGAGACTCAGGAATCATTTGTGGATGTTGCCAATCTCTGTAATTTCTATTTTCATTTTTGAAAACTGCATATGATAATAGATGGTTTCAGAGGTTGACAGTCCCAGAACTAAAGAAAGTAGCCTCCAACGTGCAGAGGTAGGGGAAATTTTTCAGATTGTAAAGTAACTTCAGAGGATTATATAACCATCCTTACAACACAAAAATGACACTTCAAAGCAGAACTGCCAACCACAGTCTTCCAGGCTCCATTTCTGTTCTGAATGGCTGTTCTGATAACATCAGGGGAAAGGATTATACAGACACAATTTATTGTATTCTTGTGGTAGATTGCAAAACAGGGTCACAGATTCCTTCTAAAGTGTTGCATATATCCTCTTGCCATGTTACTTGGTGGCCCTTCATCAAGAAGAGGTATCTGGGCCTCCCTGGTGGAACTAGGGGTTAAGACACAAGTTATGAAGCTATCCACAGCCACTGTAGCACAAGTTTGATCCCCAGCCAGCCAGGGAGATACCCACATGGCACAGCAGACCTCTCCTGACTTGCCCACTGCTACCTTAGGCAATGCATTTCAGTAAATCTGCCTCTTCTGTTTCCCACTCTGTCTCTGGTGAATCCTCTCACTCCCCATACCGCTGGCCTGTACCCCAGTTCTTGTATGCATAAATAAATAAATCTTTAGAAAAAAGAAGAGATATCTACTTTCCCACCCCTGGGATCTGGAACAAACTTTGACTTACATTGATAATAACTGATAATATAGTGAATGGAAATAAGATTGTGCAAGTTCCAGAATCTGTCTTGGGACATCTTGGGATTTCTGCTTTTGTCCTCTGGAAAATCTAGTCTGGGACCATAGAGCAAAGATATCTGCCTCATCTTCTGGAGGAGGGGAGGTCACATGGAGAAGAATGGAGGTCAACCCCAACTACCAAACATGTGTCTCTAGCTCTGCTGACCTTGTTCTTGAATGAAGCTGTGTGAACGAGCTGCAGTCAAATAGCAGAGGAAACATACTCTACACTAGTGTTCCAGCCTCACCATCATGAGTAATAATAACTTGCTACAATTTTAATCATTAATTTTGGGGGTGTTATTTTAGGCATAAATGAATCACATCTTTCACAGAAGGGGCTCTGCATCATGTTGTTCAATACTCACATTAATCCCACAAGGTTGTGATTATTTTTCCTACTTTATAGATAAAGAAATTGAACCTTAGAGAGATGATGTGAAGCCATGTAGTAACAGAACTAGTTTTCACTCATACCTATGTGGCCCCATAGGCTACTCTCCCTCCATTTCTCTTGCTTGCCTCAAGTCACAGAAATGGGACACAGTTGCAAGGCACAGTGCTGGAGCAGAGGCTTGTGTTCTAAACTGCAGCATGCTAATAACATTTCTGTCACAGACCAAAAGTCACAGAGAATCAAGAGAAGATACAGGGGTCTTCAGGACACCAAAGACAAAGAGATGGGCTTGGACTTCTATCAATTTGTTGAATGGGAGCTCATGAATCAAAATTGTTGTGATTGGGATCCATGTCCATGCTGTTCTATAAAGCTGTTATGATCTGAAGACTTGAGAGCAATTCAGAAAATTACTAATGGTCTGTATTCATTATTCTTGTCTAAATTATACTGTGTATGACAAATTGTCACCAAACATAGCAACTTGGAGAAATCCAAGGGAGACTTGAAATCAGTTGAGATATGAGCCAGGCAACAGTCATAGTAAGAAGTCTAAGCATGTGGCTGATGGCAGGATTCAGTCTCTCATGGGTTTGCTCACAACATGGAAGATGGCTTCTCTGGAGTGGGGCAGGAGGAAAGGGGGTAAGGGAAGGAGTGAAGGCGGAAGAGTGGAAATTAAAATGGTTGGAACCAACCTACTATTATTATGCTGTTTATCACACAAATCATTCCTACCTGCTTCACTGTGGGAAGAAACAACACAGAGTGAAAATGTCAGAAGTGGGCTCTTCAAAGAGGCTTCCTGCCCCAGAGTTCTCAAAGCTAACCATGTGCCAGTGACATTGCTATGCCCATGGAGGAAAATGTCAGCAATGATGTTCCAAAACACCCACTAGAGAGGTATCTATATATGTGGGAAATGAACACAGGTGCAGGAATTATTTGATAATTAAAAGAAAAAAAGTAGTTTGACTTCATTCCACTCCCAAAATGACACATGAGAAATTTTCATATTTTTCTGGATAGCTATGACTATAGGCTGATCTCAAAGGGATTTAACATTTTCTAAAAGGAAATGGAGTCATTGATCTAGTAAAAATGATAGGTACTTCTATCAGATAGAGTCTTCACTCAGAGGGCATTCCTTCTTTTGGGACCATCCTTTCTTTTTTGTTTTTTTTTTAAGGTTTATTTATTTATTTATACAAGCACTGGGTACAGTCAGAAGCGTGGGAGGATGAGAGAATCCACCAGAGCCAGAGTGGGGAACAGAACAGGCAGACTGATGAAATACACTGCTGAGGGGAGAAGCGGGTGCAGCAGGAGAGGTCTGTTGCGCCATGTGGGACCCTTGCCGGCAGCCGGGGATCGAACCGGCACTGCAGAGGCTGCGGACAGCTTTGCAGCCCAGCACTCAACCTCTGCGCCACCAGGGGAGGCCTGGGACCATCCTTTCCTTCACTGCACCATGACCTCCCAGGTGCCCAGCTCCCTCTCCACACTGAGGTTCCCATCACATACATAGCATGTGGTGTGATGTGATGGTGCTCTCTGGATGGAGGTGATATTTGATAAATGTGGAAGCCTTCTTTATTCTTGTCTAAACTTGACTAAAGCATTGGTAGTGGGGCCAAAAAATTTTGATAAAGTCAAGCAGATCAGAAAAAGAAAGGGAGAGGAAAAATAGCACAATAAAAGAAACAGGCAGGAATAACTGGTCAGTGATCCTGTTATTGATTTCAGGACATATTAGATTGTATGCTCAAAGCTCTTATGGAGGAACTCGGCTTGAGAGGATTGGGTTTCGAAGACTGAGTATCATTCAGAGTAGCCAGAAAGCTCTGCCTGTTCAGGTGTCCAGAGGCAGAAATGACCACTGAATGGGTACTGGTTAACTAGAGCTGAGCAGCTGCCAGAGCAGGGTTGTGCCTTAAACAAGAGCCAGAGTTTTCTAAACAGTAAAATCTGCTAAGTCAGCAGGATGAAGTGTCCTGTGACCAGCTAGCATGGGTATATATGTTGTGCCTAGAATCTAAGAGTAATTTTAAAGAGTTTCTGGTATGGCAATAGAGTAATGATTGAATAATGTTTATGGAAATTAGTTTTTTCATTAAAATTAACTGGTTCATAATATATATTACATAAAATTACCATTTAACCATTTAAAAGTGTGTAGTCAGTAGCATTAAGTACATACACATTGTTGTGCAACCAACTCCACCACTCACCTTCAAAACTTTTGTCATTTTACCAAGCTGAAACTCTGTCCCCATTAAATAATACTTCCCCAATCCCATGTCTCCCAGTCCCTAACAAACATTATTCTAACCTTCTGTGTCGATGAATTTGATCACTCTAAGTACCTCATATGTTGGAATCATACAGTGTGTATCTTTTTGTGTCTGGCTTGCATCACTTAGAATAATTTCCTAAAGATTCATTTATGTTGTAGTTTGTTCCGAATTTCCTTCCTTTTTAAGGCCTGAATTTATATATAGACCACTTTTGCTTACCCATGATCTATCAACAGACATTTGGTTGCTTTGACCTTTTAGTTACTGCAAATGATGCTGCTGTGAACACATGTATATGAATACCTCTTTATGACTCTGCTTTCAATTCTTTGCAGTATATGTCTGAAAGTAGTAGTCCTTGATCTTAAACTCTATGTTTAATTTTTTGGAGGAACTTCTATACTGCTTTCTACACTGGCTGCACCATTTTCTATTTCCACTACAAGGAAATGGTTCCAATATCTCTGTTACCTCAACAAAATATATTATTATATTTTTAAAATAATATCCATACTAATGAGTATGGATTTTCTTTGTTGTATTTTTTTAAGAGGAACTAAGATTTAGAAAATCTAAATAGTTTGCTTACAATCACACAGCAAATATGTGTCAGATCTGGGAATTGTATTCAGGTCGTCTGAATCTAAAGTACATAATTTTCCTTAACATTCTTTCTAGATCAGCAGTGTATGAACCCAGGCTTATAAGTCTTCTGCTAGTTGTATGAAACTGTTCATCACAGGAAGCCATGCTCAGCAGATGTTGGAGTGATGAGGAAGACAAAAATATTTCCATCAGCTAGAAGTGAGTCTGCAATTGCTTTGACCAAAAATGAGTCGATAACCTGGAACAGATAAAATCAGAATAACTCCTGACATTTGGTACAAATGCCAAGAGACCTAAATGTGGATAATTTTGGAAGCCAACTGAAGAGTTGAGTTATTACTTGTCTCAATGCTTCCTGCTTTCAGTTGGGACTGGAAATGGAAGTGCCAGGCCCTGCCAGGAAGTCTCCTCTCGTGGTTTTACTGGTCAAGGCTAATTTAGGAAGTGCTGGAAATCTTGCAGAAACCCCTTGGGAAATTTTTACCTTGTTTTCCTGCATAAAAAGTTCCATTCAGTTAAAAAAAACCTCAGAATTGACATCTGGTCTCATTACTGGCTTATCTGAGATAAACCTTGCCTTTTTTTCTCAACCCAGGTCAGTATCAGGCAGTTCAGCTTGCACCATGCCCAGTGACATGGTCATTGAGGGTCTGGGGGAGAGATTTGTTGGTAACCTGCTAGTTCTTGCACATGACATCCCATTTCATGCACGCTATTGCCTTGTGAAATGCATGGTGACATTTTCTTCTCACTGCATGGAAATGTCATGAGGTTCAAAGAAGGAAGTTAATTTATCCAACATCCCCCAGAAAATAAATACTAAAACCAACAAACTAACTGAGATCTAGTTACAAAAATAACAACTTTTTCATTATCTCTCTGTCAGAAGCATCTGAAATAATTCCTTTCTCAAAGGAGGTTTCTGCTCTTAATGAAAGAAGTGAGAGTTTAAATTCCTCCACTAAACATGAAACATTTATATGAAATTAGGTTCAAATTCAGGCCATGGTTCACTACCCTATGATCCTCTGAGATCCCATTTAAGCACTTTACCCTGCACTTCCACCTCAGCCACACCTGCTCCTTACTGCACCGACTCCCTTTGTTTCCTCATGTACCATCATGTGCCTGCATTCCAGATCATCCCAGCCCTGTCCAAATGATCTGCAAAGAAGCCATTCTGCTAACTTTCCTCTCCAATTCCTATAGCACACAGTTCACACCTCCTTCATACACATCACTACTGCCTCCCTGCTAGTTGCCGTCACATCTTATTTCACCTAAATGAGGTTATGTACATGAAACACCCAGCTCAAGTTTGATGCAGCTGGGGATTTGGTAGACAAGTACATGAATTATGGGCCAAATGATAAAAGGGAAAGGTCTATGCAAATCTAAGGGGGAAAAATGTGAACTTGAATCAGAAAATGAGTAAGCTTTGGTAATGAAGACTTGGATGGTTGAGAGTTGGAGTTGGTAAGGGTGAAGGGGAGGAAACATGGTGGGACAGAGAATATCTGTGCATTCTGAAATGAGAAAGAGGTCTCCACTTACAGTGGACATTCTATGAGGACTGTATACAGGCAGAATGGACTCAGGCAGTTCAGACTGGAGACTGAACACTTTTAAGAAATCAAGTGTGGGTGCCTTCATAAGTCACAGAACAAAAAATGTGTATATCGTCCTGCATGTCAGTTTAAAATTGGTAATTAGACATGCATTGGTGTAATAAATGATTTGAGTATTTACTGTGATCATTGACAAACCCGCGGGCTCCTTCCGTTACAGAACAGAGAGCTGAGTAAGACGATTGAAAATCAAGACCACTGTCTTTTCACTTGACATGTATTAGTGAAAAATGCTTAGAATTAACATACTTGAACAGATGTATTCATGATTTTATATTGGAAAACTGTGCCCAACAGACTTAATAGTGCCAAAATTTTTATCACATTTGCTAACAGGTATTTGAAAGTCAAAGATTGAGAGAGAGAAATCCTGTTTATTTCTATCTCCTTAAAGTGAATTTTAATAACTAAGAACTGTTTTCCATACTTTGCTTCAGCCTATTCCTTTGAAAAATTAAAAAGGAAAAATCATTTACTCATAAAATTAAAAGACACTTGGCATCTTGTTTTCTTATTCTGTGATTCAATTATGTTCTCAGCAATTTGGAAATTATATGTAAGAGTTGCAAACTCAATTTACATTTCCAGCAGCATTTTGAGCTAAGAAAAAAAAAAAGCAAAACAAATTGGAATCAAAACATCATTTTTTCTCTGGAAAACTAGGTACCAAGGCTGGTGACAGTCTCTCCATTAGTCATGGATCATTTTCTACTCCCATCCAGAGGGACACGAGGTGCCTGTGCCCAGGGATGGCAGGCAGTGCTTCAGCAGACTCTGATTCTGCCACCCACCTGAGTTTGGGCTCCTGGTATAACTCATCCCTGAAACACAGCCTGTGGAAACCATCCTCCCCAGGGCTCTGCCATGGGACTGGAGCTTCTTCTCACCTGGTTCATTGACCCTTTTCTCCTTCTGTTCTCATAGAGCATGATCCACAAGTCTTATAAGATCATTTCAGGAAATAATGTACTCCTTTAAAAAAAAAAAAAAAGATCACTTCCTTGAGGTCTAAATTAATATTAAGGGTAAGTTCTTTCTCTGTTCCTATGGAAAATAAATGATGAGCTTCTTGATGGCATAGTTGCTCCAAAGACAATTGACATTTGGTAATAGTGAGATAAATTTATTTTCCTGGAGACACAGTGCATTTCTCCCCAGATAATGGTGACGATGATAAGAAGTCACCTGTTTCCACCAATTTTGTGGATATGTATGGGGGGGCATGAGTGGGGATAAGTCTTGGAGTCCCAAGGATGAAGTATCAGCTCCCAACAATATGGTGGTTTTGTTGAAACTGAGGAAAGAAGCTTCAGCCAGTAAGACAGTAATGGCAGGAGCGGGAAGAACTGACACCAGCTTCAAGTTTTCTTTTCTACATTGTAATCCTCTTATGTTGCTTCAAACCTGAGGAGAGTTGTCAAAAATGACGGGCTTGAGTTTAACAGTGCTTTGAGTCTAAAAGGGATAAGCTTTGATGGTGATCTCATTGAAAGCAGACAGGATACTTCCCAAAACCTGGATAGGTGACAAAATCTGACAGTCCCTGTTAAGATGGATCTGCAGAAGCAAAGGCTCCCCACGGAACTGCATAGAGGATAAGGCCAACCCCATCTGCTTGCTCAGAGGACGGTGGGATGGAGAGGAAAATGGGAGTGATCAGGTTACAACTATATCTTCATCATTTTTGTGCAGTTCTAGAGGAAATTCACTATAGATGGGATGTCAAGATTGTCTAAGCCTAAGATCTATTCATATATAAGGCTGACAAAGCAGTGAGCTTAAGAGTATGTCCTATGAAGATTAAGGGAAGTCAGAAAAGCAGGGACACCCAGAAATCCAAAGGGAACCCTGAGAATTGAAGTGGGGAGAAGTGGTTAAGGACCACTGGGAATATTAGAAGACCAATATAGAACACTCAAAACTGTCTGGAGTTGCAATGGCCCCTTATTTAAACATCAACGGTGTGACTTAGTAAACTACTTCCATCAAGTTAATCAAGCAGGCTTACATAGAAATCACACATCTTCATTTGGTGTAATAGTTAATTGTATGAGTCAACTTGGCTAGGCTATTGTGGCCAAATTCAGGTGAAAAACCTCTCTGGATATGACTGTGAAGGGGATTAAATCAGTGGTGGACTTTGAGTAAGACAAATTTACCTTCATGTATGGATGTGTCTCACATAACTAGTTGAAGATCTTAGTAGCAAAGATTGCTTTACCCTGAGGAATTTTGACTCCAAACTCAAGCCACAACATCAACGTCATCCTAGATCACCTGCCTACTGACTTGCCTGGCATTTCATACTCAGAGTCCAAAAGTTATACTCTAATACTTGGAATTTATGACGATGACTCATTACATGTCACAGAAACACAGATGATGGACCTACTAATCAGCTTTCACAACTAAGAAGAATATTCCAGATTATCCAGAGAACTTGGGCTGAAGCCAAGAGAGCCACAGAGGAGGAAATTAGAGGGATTTGAGTATGTAGCCTGAGCGTAGTTAGAAGGAGACTCCTGAAAAGTACGTGTAGAATCAAGCAGTTCCTAGGAGCAAAGCCTGGTCACAGCTAACAGCCAGCATGGACCTCAGTCTCATAATCACACAAACTAAATTCTGCAAGCAACTCAAATGAATTGAAAGCAATTTTTACTCAAACCTCCAAATAGACCAGTCCCCTGGCATCTTGCTTTTGACCTGGTGATTGCCTACACAGGAATGAGCAGAATCTGTTAGCAGTTATGACTTACAGAACCACTAGCTGGTAAATTCCAATATATTTATTTTATTTTATTTAAATATTTATTTATGCATACAAGAACTGGGGTACAGGCCGGAGGTGTGGGGGCGGTGAGAGGATTTGCTAGAGACAGAGCAGGGATCAGAACAGACAGATCGACTGAAACAGTGCCGAGGGGAACAGCAGGCGAGACAGGAGAGGTTGGCTGTGCCATGTGGGTTACTCCCTGACAGGCCGGGGATCGAACTTGTGCTGCAGTGGCTGCAGATAACGTCATAGGTTGTATCTTAACTTCTTGTACCAGTGAGGCCCTTCTATATATATATATATATATATATATATATTTAAAGGTTTATTTTTTATTTATACAAGAGCTGGGGTACAGTCCAGATGCACGGGAGCATGAGAGGATTCACCAGAGACAGAGCAGGGAACAGAACAGGCAGATAGATGAAATACACTGCTGAGGGGAGCAGCTGGTGAGTCAGGAGAGGTCTGCTCACCACATGGGTTGCTCCAAGGCCAGTGGGAATCAAACTGGCACTGCAGAGGCTGTGGATACCTTCACAGCACTGCGCTCAACCGCCTGCGTCACCAGGGAGGCCCTCTCCAATGTTTTTAAACCACTAAAATTGTTGATTATAAGTTGGACACTGTGCCCACCAAATCCATATGCTGAATACCTAATGCCCATGACATCAGAATGTGATGTATATGGAAATAAAGACTTTAAAGAGATGATTAGGGTAAAATGAGGTCATTATGGTAGTTTCTAATTCAAGATGATTTTATCCTTATAAGAGATTAGGCCACAGACACACACAGAAAAAAAGACCATGTGAAGACACAAGATGATGGATGCTTACACACCAAGCAGAGAGGCCACAGGAGAAGCCATCCTTGCCAACTGATCTTAGGTATCCAGCCTCCAGCACTGTGATAAAGACATTTCTATTGTTAAAACCGCCCAGTCTACAGCTATGGCTGTAGTGGCCTGTATACAGTAATAGAAGTCGCAATAGAAAACTGGAAATCCGGACCTCCCTGGTGGTGCTAGGGGTTGAGTCTCAGCACTATGGAGCAATCCACATCTACTGCAGCACGAGCTGGATCCCCGGCCAGGGAACAGATCCACATGGCAAAGTAGACCTCTCCTGTCTTGCCCGCTGCTCCCTTCAGCAGGGTATTTCAGTGTCTCTGCCTGTTCTGCTCCCCATTCTTTCTCTGGTGAATCCTCTCATCCTCCCGCACCTCTGGCCTATACCCCAGCTCTTCTATGCATAAATAAACAAATCCTTAGGAAAAAGAAAGAAAACTGGAAATCCACTCAACTGTATTATCAGTTTCTGCTTTTCTGTTAATCACGGTCCTTTGCATACAACCATGTTACTGTACCTCACATCTTATAAGAAAGAAAATTCCTCCTCTTAGTCCCATGTCCCCCACCTGTTCTCATCTCTTATGCCTGATTGTCATAGCAGCAAAGCCTGTCACAGGCAGGCCCCAGTCATCCAGCAATGCTGTGCTTCTCACCCTCTGCTGTCCTTCCAGTCAGCTAGCAACCTGCTTCCTGGAAGCAGTTCTTACCAGGGCCCAGAGGATCTGCTAAGCCATAAGCCAAGTTGTCACATTCTAACCTTATTTAATTCTACTTCTTGACACCTTCCACCACCATTTCCTTTTGAAGACAGCTGCTTCTGCAGTCTTTGTGGCCCTTACCCCATAGTTTTCTTCTGATCTGTTTCCTTTCCTGACTCTTCTGCTCAATGTTGAAATGTTGTTGGGCCCAATGCCTCCACACTGGACCTCTCTCTTCCATCCCTGTTCTTACCTAAATATCCTCTAGCTCCATGGACCAAAATACCATATTTGTGCTCATGACCCAACTGCTATTCTCTAATCTTAACCTGTCCCTGAAAATCCAAAATCACACTTCCAAATGCCTATGTGGCCTCTCCATGGGACGGTTTCATCATAGTCACAGCTGATTTCTTATCTTTCACCTGCAGTGAATAGGTTGTCTTATCTCAACAAACAGATCCATAATTAGGTAGTATTCTTTTATTTTTATTTTCTTCTGAATTTTAAATTTGAGATATAATTCCATGGAGTGGATTTTCAGTTTTCTACCACCACTTATATTACTGTGCACAGGCTACTGTGCACTTATATTACTGCCTACAGCCCCAGCTATAGACTGAGTGGTTTCAACAGTAGATATGTATTGATCAAAACTTATCATTTAAGTAGTACAATATGGAATTTTGGGGGTTTCAGGTAAAATGGAGTGGCTCAGGCTTTTTTCTGCCCTCCCATCAATAGCCTCTATGGCCGGCACGTTTGGTCTTGCATTCCCCCGAAGTTGTAGTACAGACACTGGGACTGAGAGGTATAGGTGTGGGGAAGAGAGCCTCTGATTATGTGTACCTAGGCTCAGAGAGCATGGGGCATGCACAAATGTAGATGTACACACTGGGGCCTAGATGGGAGGGATAAAAGGGGCTCTTCAGCTCTGGCATTCAGGACCACTCTGAGACTGAAATCACAAAAAACTGAGAAGGAGAATGCCAGATAGAGATGAGAGAGCAAGACAGCGTGGAGATTCACTGGGGTTGGGGTACACACTGCCTCCTGCTATGCCAGTCTCCCGCCTGGCAGGCCTGTGCACCTGGTTCCCTGATTCAGCATTAAAAGGTCTATAAAATCTATCGAGGGCTCCAAGACTCTATTCGTTTGCCAGATTCGACAGTGAAACTGCCTGGCCTGGGATGGTTGCACAATTGGGATATATCCAAAGAGCTTTGCATCCATCAGAATCTAAGTTGAAAACATTTTCATCACTACAAAATGAAACTAAACTTACCAGTGATCACATCCTATTGTATAACAACTCCCACAACTACTTGCCTCCCCTAGTTTCTGACAATCATAATCTACATTATGTTTCCATAGTTGTGCCTGGTTTGTGCATCTTATGTAAACGGAATCTCATAGTATATGGCCTTTTGTGTCACAGGGAGTGCACAGCTTCACTGTGCCCACTGCCTGAGTGCAGCGTCTGGAGGCATCATGGCAGCAATGGTTTCCTGCTTCACGCCCTAGCACAAGGAGCCCTACCAGGACTGCAGCAGAAAGGCTTACCCCAGTCTGGTGCTAGCAGGCCAATAACATGCCAGGAAGGAAGGTTGGCAGCACACCAAGCCAGGGAGATGGCTTTTTTGGGCCTGAGGCACACTGCTTTAGCCTGCTGTCAATAGACAGCCCTTCCTCTGGTGCTAGCTGGGTTTGGACACCAGAGTCCCCATGTTCGTTTGGGCTGCAACTGTGGGAGTTCCTCTCCCTGCTGCCCAAGTGTGCTGCCTATGGGCAGTGCCCAGGTTGCTTTCAAAGCAACTGTTGTAGCAGCAGCGACAGCAGCAGCAGAGGCAAGTTTTTCCTCCACCTGCCACCCCCCAAGCAGAAGTAGCCCTGGGGCTCCCATAAAGCAGGCAAGCCCCCTGTAAAGGACAGAAACTGGACTACTGAGCAGGTTTTCTGATCCCATGCAGACCGGGTGAAGAGGGAGTCAGAATCCTCAGCGGCTTTTGCAGGCTTTTATTGGGATTTACTGGGTATACAGCAGGCAAGGGTGCTGGGAGGCCGGAAGGCTGGCAGGCCTCCCAGCCCCCAGCAAGTCTTCACTCTGGGCTCCCCGACCTTCTCTCATGTTCTCTTTGCTCTTCTCATGGCTCTGCTTCTCTCTCGGCTTCTCTTCAGCTTCTGCTGCTGCTGGCATCCCCATGACGCTGACCTTACAAGCCCAGTCTTAGCCCAGGTGAATCTCATCTACCTATGCCCACACCCTATTCCAGGTGCCCGCCATCAGGCATGCATTCAGGACCGCAAGGATCCATCATCTATCCTGATGGCGGGAGGGCAGAAAAGCCTGACATTTTTCCTTACCCTACACCCCCAAACCCTTCTGCCCATGGTTTGCAGTTGCAGGGAACAGTATTGGGCCCCACTGGGGCAGCTCCAATGATGTGGCTCCCTGGAACTACAGGAGCAGGGCTCACAGAGGGCCCTGTGGAGCCCACCCTACAGCAGCTGGAACTCCTGCCTCAGTGCTGCTCTAGTTCCTCCCTGTAGGGTAAGGAAAAATGTCAGGCTTTTCTGCCCTCCCGCCATCAGGATAGATGATGGATCCTTGCGGTCCTGAATGCATGCCTGGAATGGGTGTGGGCATAGGTAGATGGGATTCACCTGGACTAAGACTGGGCTTTTAAGGGCGACATCACGGGGACGTGAGTAGAAGCCGAGAAAGAAGCAGAGAAGCAAAGCAGAAGCCGAGAGAGAAGCAGAGAAGCCCGGAGAGCCCAGATAGAGTGAAGACTTGGAGTCTGGGGGCCTGCCAGCCTCCTGGCCCCCCAGCACCCCTGCCTGCTGTATAGCTGGTAAATCCCAATAAAAAGCCTGCAAAACCCACCGAGGACTCTCTAGGACTCCTTCTTTACCCGATCTGCTGGATCATAGAAAACCTGCTCAGTGTCCTTCCTGTCCCTGCCCCCATTATTATACTTGGCCCCAGTGAAGGGGTACTGGGTGTTGTGTATCTCCAGTCCCATTGAGGCCCCTTGAGGCCTTTGATCCCACCAACCAATGAATCTGCCCTGTCTTTAGGGCTGATTAAGTCAATTTTGGCGCCAGCATTTCCCTTTTAAATGTAGCACCAGGATCTTAAAAGGACCAATCAGGTTAGAGTTGAATGGACCAATAGGACTTGAGGTCCTAATGCTGATTGGAAACAGAGGCAAGTTGATTGGGTCTTAACAGCACAAATCAAGCAGTTAGGATCAAAAAACAGTCCAATCAAGCTTATTGGTAGGAGACCGTCAAGAGGATATAAGCAGGGCACCAGCATGGATTCATTTAGGAAATAACCTTCAAAGGAGAAGAGAGACTCAGCAGATGACATCTGTGGAACTTCACAGACTTCTACAGACTGAGACCTTCTCAGATTCAGAAGATGACCGCAGATTCTGAGACCTCTGTAGACCTCCATAGACTTCCAGATCTCTGTAGACCTTCACAGTGAATCACTGCACCTGTCTCCTACCTTGCCTCTGACATTACCTTTGAGGAGTACCCTAAGCTTAGACCAGGTGTCTCAAATTGCTGTTTGCTATTGGTTTATGCCAATGCCTCACAAAGCACTGTAAACCTGGTCTCTGATACCACCTCCGACCAGTGCTAGCCAGTATTGTTCACAAGTGATAGTCACTCTGTGTCTGGCCACTTTTGAGAGTTGCCCACTGCTTTTGGTCACCCATCTCTGCCTCTTGAGCTGTTGCCTCTGTTGTCTGGTCTGACATTTAGTACTGCCCAACCCTGCCTTCAGACTACTGCTGTGTGATGCTTCTGTATGCCCCACCTGTGAGCAACTCCCCCTGCCACCACATGTTGGCTCCTGGTTCATTGCTTACTGGTTTGTGTCACCATCTCTAAGCTGTCATTGATGGGACAGCACTATGTTACACTTGTGCTCTTTTTTTTGGGGACTACTGGACACTACACACGCTATCTGGAGTGAAACAGCTAGTTACCTAATGCCATAGAAACCTTCCTTTCCCCCAACCTCCTGTTTGTTAAATAAACCCCATTGTTGTTTCACCCTGAGCCTGAGTGGTTTTACAATTGTGAGCACACAGGTAATAACCCACAAACAGTGACCTGTCCCCCCCCACGGCACTGTTTTATTAGCATGTGATGGCATTGTACCTCCTTTATTGTGAAGTGTCCTTCACTCTGCATCCAGCAGATACCAGTGTTCATTCCTTTTGTTGCCAGACGTCGTTTATCATATGGACAGACCACATTTGTTTATCCATTAGTGGAAAAACAAATGCCCATTGACAGCACTTGGTTTTTGGTTATTATGAATAATGCTAATATAAAGACCTATGTGCAAGCTTATTTGGGACATATTTTCATTTCTTTTGGCTAGTTACCTAGGATCGGAAATGATGGATCATACCATAATTATGCTCAATTATTTGAGGAACTGCCAACCTGTTTTATTGAATGAGGGCACCACTTTACATTCTCACCAGTGTGTATGAGGATTACGACATTTCTGCTTCCTTGCCAAGACTGGTTACTGTCTGCTCTTTGATTTTTTTAAAAAATTGGTTGTTTACATATCCATATATATGTAACTTCGGGGGTACATTTCCACATTCCCATATGTGCACATACATCACTCATTCTCTACCAAAACTCCCATGTTAATGTCCTACCCATTTCCTTCTCCTGTCCCCTCGAGGATCCCTTTTCCCTGTTCCTGCCGATAACTAGTATGTTTTCAGAGTGTAAGAATTACTTTTGGTGGGCTTTGCTACCGTGTGTTCTTTGGTTACTTATACTTTACAGATAAGTGAAACCATCCTATATCTTTCACTTTGTGACTTATTTTACTTAGCATACTAATCCCAAGAACCACCCATTTTTTTCCATAGGTCACTATTTCATCCTTTTAAATATCTGAGTAGTATTCAATTAAGTACAAATTTCATAATTTCCTTACTCAGTCATATGTTTTGGGTACTTAGGTTGATTCTATGACTTAGCAATTGTGGGTATTGCTGCTATGAACATAGGGGTACATAAATATTACCATATTAGAGTTCTCATATTCTTTGGGTAAATAACTAGTAGTGATATTGCTGTATCATATGGTATTTCCATCTTCACACCATTTTCCATAGAGGTGCACCAAATTACATTTATACCAACAATGGATGAGAGTTTCTTTTATCCCACAGCCTTGCCAACATTTGTTGTTTCCATTCTTTTTGTTATAGGCCATTCTCATAGGTGTGAGGTGATATTTCATTGTGATTTTGATTTGAATTTACCTTACAGTAAGTAATGTTATATAGTTTTTCACATGCCTGTAGACTATCTGAATGTCTTTGGAGAAGCATCTACTTAGATCTTTTGCCCTATTTTTTATTTGTTTATGTTTTTTTGTTGAGTAGTATCAATATTTCATATATTTTGGAAATTAACTCCTCATGAGATATGTGATATAAAAATATTTTCTCCCACTTTACAGATTGTCTTTTTGTTTATGTGATGTTTTCATTTGAGGAACAAAATCTTTCAGTTTGATATAGTTCTACTTGTTAATTTTTTCTTGTTTCCCTTGCTATTTGGGGTTGCATCCAGGATTGTATCATCTAAAGTTTTCTCTTTTATTTTGGCTGAGTACAGTGTAGTTTATTGATGCTATATTAAAAGGCAGGGCTCCATAAGCCCAGCCCCTTCTCTAGGGGATCTAGGGTGAGACTGTGACAGGTCAAGAGAATCTGTTTGTGTTTGGAAAGTGGGGGAAGGACTCCCCAGCAGCTCAGGATACCTTTCTTCCTCTTGTTCTCTCATAATTATGCTCAGTTATTTGAGAAGCTGCCAACTGTTTTATCGAATGAGTATACCACTTTACATTCCCACCAGTGTGTCTGAGGTATGGTGATCCAGGGGCCTTTTATACTTTGGAGGTCATGTGGACCAGAGGTTCACCACCCTGTTGTAGCAAAATTCATTTTTATACCAGGGAATGATCTTGACAAAGTATTTATTGAGGATGATGATAGCCACAGCATCAAAGGCAAAGGAGTGGGGTAAAAGTGCAGGAGACAACCTGGTCCTAAGTACAGGTCAGGATGCCTTTGAGGGGACCCTCTGATGCCTGCTTCATCACTTCTCAATGCCATTGTATTTGACAGCTTTCTCCAGGTGGAAAGTCAGATCCACCACTGACACCCTGGGGGTAGGGATGTGGAAGGACATGCCAGTCAACTTCCTGTTCAGCTGTGATGGAAGCATGGGTGATGTTCTGTACAACCCCTTAGCTGTCACACCATAGCTTCCCTAAGGGGTTATCCACAATCTTCTGGGTGGTTGTGATGGCATGGACCATATCCATGAATCCCTCCATGATGCCAAAGTTGACTTTGACAGGAGAGGCAAGCAGTGTGAGTTTATTTCTGGGATTTCTATACTATTATATGGTTCTCCATTGTTTTTGTCCCAATACCATACTGTTTTGATTGTTGTTGCTATGTAATATGGTTTGATGCCAGAGATTGTGATACTGCCACTTTTTTCTTTTGTCTCAGGATCACTGGCTTTTTGGGGTCTTTTGTGATTCTGCACAGACATTATAACTGTTCTATTTCTTTTCAAAAGGTTATTGGAATTTTGATAGGAATTATGTTGAATTTGTAAATTGCTTTATGTTTATTCTTCCAATCCATGAATGCAGGATCTCTTTCCATTCCTTTGATAGGTATTTTGTTAAATTTGTAAATTACTTTATGTCTAGTCTTCCAATCCATGAATGCAGGACATCTTCCCATTCCTTTGTGTCTTATTTTCTTTAACATTGTTCTATAGTTTTCTATGTATGTATAATGTAAATGTTCCCCTCCTTCAGTAAGTTTGCCACCAGGTATTTTGTTCTTTTTGATGCAGATGTTAATGAATTTTCTTCTTCTAATTCTTTGTTGCATATAGAAATACAACTTATTTTTATGTATTGATTTTGTATCCTGCCATTTTACTGTATGCATTTATTACTTCTAGTAGTTTTTTGGTAGTTGGACATTCTACTTATATTATATTGTCATCTATAAATAGTGATAGTTTCACTTCTTCTTTTCCAGTGTTGGATTCCTTTTATGTATTTTTCTTCCTTAATTGCTCTGGCTAGGACTCCCAATACTATGTTGAACATTAGCAATGAAAGTGGATATCTTTTTCTTGTTCCTTATTTTAGCAGGAATGCTTTCAGTTTTTCATCACTGAAATGCTTTCAGTATTTCACCTACTGCTGATGTTGATTGTGCAATTGTTATATATGGCCTTTATTTTGAGATACATTCCATTTACTCCTATTTTCTTGAGAGGTTTTTTTTTTTTTTAATCATGAATGGGTTACAATCTTGTTTAATGCTTTCTTTGCTATGTGATGAAATAATCACATGATTTTTTAAATAAAGATTTTATTTATTTTTGTGTAGAAGAATAGGGGTCCAGGCCAGAGGTGCAGTGGTAGGGGTGAGAGGATTCACCAGAGACAGAGTGGGGAACAGAACAGGAAGTCTGACTGAAATACACTGCTGAGGGGAGCAGCGGGTAAGACAAGAGAGGTCTGCTGTGCCATGTAGGTATCTCCCTGGCCGGCCGGGATGGAACCCGCACTGCAGAGGCTGCAGACAGCTTCACAGAACTGCACTCTATTGCCTGCACCACCAGGGAGGCCCTCCTTCTCTTTTTTTGTGCTGGCCTTGTTTGGGTTTGGATTAGGATAATGTTGTCCTCATAAAATGTGTTAGGGAGACTTCAAATCTGTGCAGTTTTTTTTTTTTTTTTGAAGAGTTTGAGTAGGGTAGGTATAAAGGTTTGGTAGAATCTAATAGGTAAGGCTGCACTTTGGTTCTTATGGAGACTTTTGATTGCTCTTTCAATTTCTGTGCTTGTGATTAGTTTAAATTGTCCTTTTCATCCAGATTCAGTCTTGGAAAGTTGTATGATTCTAAAATTGTGACCATTTCTTCTGGATTATGCAGTTTGTTTGCATAGAGACATTCATACTAGAGTCTTATGATACTTGTATTTCTGCAGCATCTGTTGCAATTTTGCAACTTTCATTTTTAATTCTGCTTACAAAGGTTTTCTGTCTTCTTTTCATAGTGAGCCTACTGAGGGTTTGTCAATTTTGTTTATCTTTTCAAAAACCAACTCTTGGTTTCATTGATCTTTTGAATGGTTTTATTGTTTTCTATTGTATTTATTTCATTCTAATTTTTATTATTTCCCCCCTTCTACTGATTTTTGGTTTTATTTAATTTTCTTTTTCTAATTTCTTCAGTTTTAAAATTAGATTTTTTAATTAAACTTTTTTTTTGTTTTTGTTTTTGATGCAGGATTGTATTGCTATGCACTCCCCTTATAATACCAATTTTAGAGCATCCTGTGGGATCTGGTAGATTTTCTTCCATTTTCATTAATCTCCAGATAACTTTTAATTTCTTCATTGACCCAGGGATTTTTTTCTATTTCTATTTGGTTAATTTCTAGTTTTACACCTGTGGTCAGAGAAGATACTTTATGTTATATATGAGATCTAATTATAAGTATATATGAGACCTAAGTATATATATGAGATCTATTTCATGTCCCATAACATGAACTAACCTTGAGAATGTTCTATGTGCACTTGAGAAGAATGTGTTTTCAGTTCTTTTCAGATGGAAGACTGTAAATTTCAATTAAGTCATCTGATCCAATGCTTAATCTAAGGCATTTATTTCCATGTTAACTTTCTGTCTGGATGATGTAACCTTTTGTGTGAGTGGTATATTGAAGTTCCCTGTTTTTATAATGTTTGTCATTGTGTTGCTTTACGTTTGTTAATAGTTGCTTTATATAATCAGGGGCCCTGGTGTGTAGTTAATAAATATTAATGACAGTTATATACTCTGGATGAATTCCTTCCTTGATCATTATGTCATATCTTTTGTTCCTTATTACCTTTTTTTTTTGGCTGAAAGTCTAATTTATCAGATATAAAAATAGCAGTTCCTGCTTTTCTCTCAGAGTTGTCTATGTGAAATTACTTGCTCTAGCATTTCACTTTAAACTTGTGTTTATCTTTATTTTTTAAATGTGTTTCTTTAAAGCAAAGTATAGATGGCTAATATTTTTATCCCAATTATTTTCCTGTGTCTTTTATTTGGTGAGTTCAGACAATTTAATTAGGGTCATCGTTGATATAAAATATTTACTTCATTCCATTTTTGTTTTTTGATCATTTTATCTTTTTTTTTTCATTTTTTTTTCTCTCTGCTTTTTTATTCCCAGGTAGTTCTTTCAGTTTCTTCATTTCTTCTTTTATGTATATCTCTATCCAAGATTTTTGTTTTTTTGTTGTATAACCATGAGGGTTATTTCAAACATTCTATATGTAAAAAAGTACCTTATGTGCTCATATCAACTAGTTGTCATTCTTCTACTATGAAGGTTCTCACCTTTTCTTCCTCTTTTTTATTGTATTGTTGTTTTTACAAATTACTATTGTTTTTACTTCTGATTCTGTATTCCTATTGCCACTTCACTTAAGGTTTTGTGTTTTGTTTTTTTCTTTTCTTGTAGAAGTACTTCTTTCAACATTTCTTGTTGGGTAGGCCTATTACATTAACTTTTGTCTTCCTGGGAAAATCTTTATTTAACCTTCAGATTTGAACGATGGTATTTCAGGATAGACCATACTTGGTAGGCAGTTTTGTCTTTTAGGATTGTGAATACTCCACTCAAATCCCATCTAACCTGGAGTGTAACTGTTGATTTGGATGACTTTTTATGCTATATTCATTTTTTTTTCTATCAGCCTTCAATATTCTTTCTTTGTGTTTGACTTATGATCATGTAACAA
Source organism: Talpa europaea (assembly GCF_964194135.1). Taxonomy (NCBI): domain Eukaryota; kingdom Metazoa; phylum Chordata; class Mammalia; order Eulipotyphla; family Talpidae; genus Talpa; species Talpa europaea. The sequence continues at coordinate 44,802,201 of NC_140078.1, forward strand.
TAATATGTCTTGATAAGGGTAATTTTTCATGTAGAACTTTAAGTGTTCTTTCTCCTACATGAATAGACATATTTATTTATTTCCTTAAGTACTGGAAGTTCTCAGTTATTATTTCTTTGAATAGGGTTTCTATTTGCTTTTCTCTCTCTCTTTTCACATTCTGGGATACACATTATCCTACTATTTCCTCTTCTAATTATGGCTATTTCTCACTTAGTTTCTTCATTTTTCTTAAATCTTTCTTTCTCCTCTTCCATTTAGATGATTATTGCATGTGTGTCTTCTATTTCTGAAATTTTCCCTTAGACCAACTTAATTGTATTTAAAATTCAGTCCATATTTGTCCTAATTTCATTCAGCATCACTTTTTGTGCTTTTTAAATAGCTTCAATCTCTTTAGTGAAGAACACATAAAGTTCCTTCACCTACCTTTCTGCATTTGATTGTTTTTCCAATACCTCATTTAGCATTCTTAAAATTGTTATTCTAAAACCTTCATTCAGTCCTCTATATCTATATTCTTTATATATCTCTGAGCTTTTATTCTTTTACTTTTCCATCATGTACCACTCAAGATATTGCCTTCTTCATAGGCAAGTGTGCTACCTTATTTGCATTTTTGAGATGCTGTGGATTTAGTTTTGTTGTTAATTTTTCTATTTAATTTTACTATTACCTTTGTAATAGTGAGTGGATCTCACTGGGGTTTACATATTCAGTTTCAGTCCTGGTGAGGATTGAGGACAGGTCCAAACTGATAGATCCCCTCTGTCTCATCTGCTCTCTCCAAAGCAACATAATTCAGTGTTTTAGGGATCCTAAATTCCTGTTCTGCATCCTTGCTGTGCTGTGGTGTCCCCTGGAAAAGGGTGCCAGCCAGCAGGAAACAGACTTCCTTGTACTGCCAGTCTAGGCTGTGTGCTCCAATCATCAGAAAATGGCTGCGAAAGCTGGCCAAGAGGCCAGACTGTCAGGTACCACAAATCGCTCACTTGTATCTTTTTTGCTGTGTGTTGTGAAAGGTCTCTCTTTCTGCACCATGTATACTGCCACACACTTTGCAACTGTGATCTGAGCTCAGGTTCTGCAGCACAGCCACCCAGGTTCCTTTTGTCTGTTTTTTTCACTGGTGGAGAGGGAACCTCCTTCTCCCTCACTGCCAGCTACTGAACTCTCAATGGCTGAGCCCACGGTCTTATACCTGTGTGCCCCTATCTATACCACTTCCTGTCTGAAAAGTCCCTTTGGTTATACTCATTGTGCCCAGGAATACTATATTTGGTAGTCCCCCAGACTTTTCTGCAGATCAGAGTATCTGCTAACCTGTCTATGACCTTGTTCATCTTTCTCTCTTTGTCCCCACAGCAAGACACCGACCTAAGTATTAAACTTGTAGGAAGAATTCTGCCAATAAACCTCTAAATCTTCCATTGAGCTAATTTTATTCTAGTTTTACTTTCCTTTTAATTGTGCTTAGAGGAGAGGATGATACAAACCTCTGTATTCTTCCATATTGGGGGTTGCCTTCTGATTTTAGCTGTGCTATTTGGGTGACTCCATTCACAACATGACAGAAGGTTTGGATGTGTGTTTCAGACTGAATGTTTGTATTTCCTCTAAATTCATATGTTGAAATCTTAACCAGTTAAGGAGCTACTTCTTCAATGGGAATCTAACCAGAGCTAATTCTAGGAATATTAAGGAGTAATGTGAAATGTGAAGTAGAATTGACTGGATTTGGAGGGGTTGGAGAAATCAATGATTCCAAAAAACCTTGTTTTTCTCTTACATATAATGAAGTATTAGTATTTGAACAATGTATAGCCAGTTTTTAAATTTAGCTTGGAAAAACCTCCTTAGTTAAGTAAGGACTCATCTGAGCAAAATCTCTTAAAATGATGGGGATAGAGTACTACTTTTCATCAGACTTTAAACAAAGATGCTTCCCTGGGGATTCACAGCTGGGACAGTGGAGATGCAGCAATTTAGATAAAGAACCCAAAATATTTAGGGGAAGGGGCCTGAGAACCCCTGGGCCTCTCTAATTAGGACTATCTTTACTCCATGCCAGCTTGGGAATCAACTCAGCAAGAGGTAAGCACTGACATGATGTGGCACCCAAGTCTGGCTGCCCCATGTATGGGGAGGGAGCAGAAGGTATACACAAAATGTGAGCCAGACAGGTGTTAACATGAATGGATTCTCCAACCCCTCTTATTCTCAGGCTGTAGTTTTGACACCCAGAGTTCCTGCTAGTCAAGCTAAGATGTAGTCAGACTTGGGGCCTCTCACCGGGATAAAAGTCTTGGTATGAGGATATCTGCTGAAAACAGCAGGCAGACATTATGGCCAGATTAGCATAAACAGCTAGACTACTTTGACAGGAAGTTAAGTGTATGCAGGGACTAGAGATAGGATATATTGACCAAAAGCAACAATGGAGCCCCCCAGGCAAGAGCCCCTATACATTCCCCCTAGCTTGTGCCAGACAATTATGCATCCCTAATCCACATCCCCACCAAGGACATTCCTCCACACATTCCTCAATGGACTTGCCCACCTTCCCTGAATCTGATACCTAACAAATGTGAAACTGGCCCAGAATATAGGCCCTACATCTCCAGAGGTGCAGGCCCCTTTAGCTCTCTCTCTCCCTCTCTACTTGGACTTTGAGTTGTCTTTCCTCCATCTCATGCTGCTCCCAATGCTGATGACCCATGAGGCCACAGACATGCATTGAATATGGGGGACACTGTGGCCTGATGGCTGCCTGCAGTAGCTTAGGAATCAATGCACAGTCAATGGTGGTCTAGACAGGGCAGAATGGTATCCAGTCACAGGTGAGTGAAAGGTCTGGAGGATGAGCCAGGTCTCTCATTTTCCATGACTTCACCAGGAGTATATTTGTGAGACTGGTCCCTTTTGAAGCAGGTTAGCCTCAGCGGGAAATGTAGCCCTCCTTGCTAGTAAGGGCAATGGGCACTGAAACAACAAATAAGAAAAATATCGAATTTGATTTCTACCCCAGGTTGATAAAACAGATCCATAGAGATAAAAAAATGTTTTATATTAAAATATGTATTTTTGCTTCTTCAAATACAGCTAATGGACCATTGTCACAACCTAACACTCTTAAATTGTTTATATTGTGCAAAGGAATTATCTGTGTTTTCTAAAATTTTAGAGAAGGATTTAGTTTTGTGACTTCTGTATGACTGCATTGATTTCCCTCAATGACATTCTCCTCCCTTATTCAGTTTGATGTCTTGATAATGAGAAATCAAGTACAGATCTTCCTTTCGCCTTACTCCATGCTACAAACTCTGCACAATATTGAATAAATCTGAGATTCTTTGGCCTGTGCCTGTATCATCATTCTTGTAATGACTGTGACCTTTTTATCAGCAAAGAAAAAAGGCAAGTTTAAAAATTGGTCCCCAGGTTGATGATCACAGTTTTTATTGTCTGAAATCTAAGCAACATAATATTGCTTTACTCTGTTCTGCCGTTTACATTGAAATGACATGTGAGGTTCAATGATATGAGAAGCAAGGATAACTTTCCTTTTTACATTACTGACTGCTTGGAAACAGTTTGTCAAATTGTATTTATGGTTAGACAGGTTCACACAGTGGCTTTAGAGTTACCCGCCTGGAACTGTATTGGAAATGGGAAAACGAAAGGGGCAAGAGAATAATAAAGGGTCAATTAAGACTCCAGGGAAGATAGGAAAGAAGATAAAATCAAAAAGAATGGTAAAAGGAATCAGATATTTTTTTATTACTACTTTAAAATATCAAGGGAAAAAGAGGACATAGAGAGACAGGGTCTTCATCAATATATGGAGAAAACAAACTCAATGCGTACGGTAAAAATTAATGGCATTCATCATCATCATTGTAGCCATCATTTGTCAGGTGACAGCTCTGTCCCAGCTGCTTAGCTTAACTATCCCTGTGTATGCACAGAAACTGGTATTATGATCCCAATTTCACAGGTAGGGAGAGTGAGATTAGGGAATTTAACTCTATGGCCCTTATTCTCCTAAGTCAGTGATGGAGCTGCTATTTGAACCTGTTTGCTATCTCATAAGAATGGCTATTTCTGCTAGACTACTGCCTTCCAGATATGATGACAAAGACGGAAATGCTTTGGCTAAATTCTGATTCTTCCTGGGCCTCCTTCCTTTCTCCTCAGAAGTCATTTGAGAGCCCCAGTGAGACCTGACCCTTTTGAACTCATGAGACTCCAACAGGTTGATGCATTTGGGCTGCCAAGTCATCAACAGTTGTTTCAAATCCCAGGCTGGATTACTGGAGCAAGTGGAGGGAAACAGGACTTGCATGTAGGAAGTGGTTCCAGGGATGAGGAATGGGGAAGGGTGAAAAAGGGAAGGAAACTGACACCCCACCTTGGGACCTTGGGCTCACCCCCCTGGGACCTTTGAAAGGGCGTGGAATACATACCCACTGGAGCCACAACAAGGGACATTTTTCCTTTCGCTCCAGTTTCCATGTGCAATGGGCTCCTTACTTCTTCACATCTAAGTTGGGGAATTTTATTAATCTCTTCTTTCACCATTTTATGTAATGATAATGCATGAATGCTTCCTAGATATTAATGAGAATATTTTACAATTCTTTTAAGATTTATTTATTTATGCATACAAGAGCTGGGATGCAGGCCAGAGAAGCGGAGGTGAGAGGATTCACCAGAGAGAGTGGGGAACAGAACAGGCAGATTGACTGAAATACACTGCTGAGGGGAGCAGCGGGCAACACAGGAGAGGTCTGCTGTGTCATGTGGGTCACCTCCCTGGCCGGCTTGGGATTGAACTTGTGTTGCAGTGGCTGTGGATAGCTCCATAGTGCTGTGTTTTAACCTCATGTGCTACCAGGGAGGCCCCCTATTTTACAATTCTATCCCAATTCACCAATATATAGCTATTTCACTACAATGCATGCTTTGCATGGCAGTGGATGGGGCATGGGAAGAGGAGACATCGGTGGCTGTAGGTCATTCCCATGAGGAGGCATTCATGGTTCCTCTTTGTTTTCATTTGGCACCTTTACAAAATTATGCTGCATTTGTCATCACAAAACAAAAAGAGCCACAAAGATGGCTTACATAATTCAGGACTAATTTTATGTAACATCTTGTTTCACATCATCATGTCCCTTTACCAGGAGCCTGCTCCATGTCAGATGCATGTGTCAGAGAGCAGATGGGACTCCATGGCAGCCCTGAGGATCCTTGTCCCATCCTCATTAATAAGCCAGAGATTCAGAGAGGCTGAGTCTCCCCTAGATGATGCAGGTAACTGCCATTGGCCGACTGTAGAACAATAACTAATTCCTCCCTACCTTTGGAGAGAGAGGGGATGGAAGACATTTAAGTGAGACTAATCCTGACTAATCTTCATTTTTTTATTTTTTAAAGATTTATTTATTTATTTATACAAGCACTGGGTACAGTCAGAAGCGCAGCAGGGTGAGAGAATTCACCAGAGCCAGAGTGGGGAACAGAACAGGCAGAATGATGAAATACACTGCTGAGGGGAGCAGAGGTTGAGGCAGGAGAGGTCTGTCACGCCATGTGGGACCCTCGCTGATGGCTGGGGATCTATCCGGCGCTGCAGAGGCTGCAGGCAGCTTCGCAGCCCAGCGCTCAACTGCTGTGCCAGCAGGGGAGGCCCCTCACTTTTTTTTTTAAAGTTTTATTGATTTATGTATACAAGATCTGGGCTACAGGCCACAGATGCAGGGGGTGAGAGGATTCACCAGAGACAGAGTGGGGAACAGAACAGGCAGATTGACTGAAGTATACTGCTGAGGGGAGCAGCGGGCGAGACAGGAGAGGTCTGCTGCGTCATGTGGGTTGCTCCCTGGCCGGCCGGGTTTCAAACTTGTGCTGCGCAGGCTGCAGGTTGCTTTGTAGTGCGATGCTTAACCCCTTGTGCCACCAGGGAGGCCCTAATCCTCACTTTCTGGAGGAAAATTTGTTAGAATTGGATAACTGTTACCTGTGCTAGCAGGGGTTCTCTGGTCTTCATTTCTCCTGCTGCACTAGGGCTGTCCTGGGTCAGGTGATGGTCATGGAACTGACACTCAGCCCTCTTTATCACACAGCGTTTGTTTTTATTAAAGACTCGCTATTTTCCTGGGTTATATTCTTTATTTCTCAAGATGGATATTGTTATTTTTCCCATCTTCAGGTGAAGAAACCAAGATATTTGAGGATAAACAAAATTACTAATGTCAAAAAGCGACTAAGTGATTGAGCTGAGAGTTGAGCCTAGTAACCGGCTCCAGGGTAAATGAGAGAAGTCAGGACATAAAGGGTCCTAAAGTCAGAGTTGATCCTATCCTAAAAAGCAAGCATATTAGGACTTTTGTTAACTTTCATAGAAAATTTGAGAGACAAATGAGTTGTAGATGTTTTACAAAACTATGAAAAATTTTACAAAGTGGAAATAAATTGTGGTCCACTAGTATACCACATAAAACCAATAATAAAGAAAATGCTTCGGCTTTAGAGCAAGATCCTTAACTAACTGTATCTTCATAGTCTGGGAAACTTTGCAACCATATGCAAAAATTTGAGAATGAAATGTGTGTGTGTGTGTGTGTGTGTGTGTATAGCAATTGGCAAGTTTAATTAGAAGCTGAATGGGATTGACAAAGTAGAGAGGGAAAAGGGTGCCTGGAGCCAAGAGAACAGAATGGAATATCTACTGTTCCATCCTCAATGTCATGTAGAGGGATGTCAAGGGGAGACAAGTCTGACCAATGGTGGGATCAGATCACTGATGGCTCTGAATGCCTACCAGGAATTTTAATATTATCCTAAGTACAATGGAGGGACTACTTACTGAACAGTTTTAGGAAGGGGATGTCCTATTCTAAATTTCATTCATAAGGAATGTGGTGGGTCTCATGAATGACCAAGTCAACTCTCTTCCTTCACAGCACTATGAAGGGGACTCTTTCCAATGTGTTTGTTTCCCCTTTGGGAAATTATCATTCTTATAAATGCTACCTGCTTCCAAACTGTGATGATTTCCCAGCTGATGGACCCTGTTCCTTCTTTCTCTTAAAACAAGATTATAGAATCAGATATGATTACTGAATCTTTAGAATAAAAAACTTTTAAAAACCTCTTATTCAAAATCATGGCATTTGAATAATTGTTGAGCTACCAAACGGAATTTATTTAGGCTAGTTTAAAGGCTAATTGATACAATTTCAATTTCAAATTGAAACACTACTTATAATGCATTGTCATTCATCTTAATGGGTGTTAATGTCGAAACATAATTGAGACTCTTTGAATAAGAGCATCATTAACCCCATTATTGCTGATCAATGTACAGAGAAGTTCAAATCCAGACACTTGTCAGGTGTGCAAGTGATGTAAGTCTGGTGTCTCCAATCATAAGAATTTGTGGAAGAGAAGGATAATCTGGTATGCAATCCTTGGACGGTGAGGAAATAAATGAGAAAACACAAAGTGCCTAGCTTTGTGCCAGGAATAAAACAAAATTCAATAAATACTTTCCATTCTAATATAGGTTGTAATTTCTGCAGTTGCTCTCAAAATTTATATTAATTTTCTTTTCCCAAACCTCTTGGAGATTCCCACTGGATATAGAATATATATTAAGCTGCAAAAATGATCTTAGAATACATATTAATCACTATTGTCATCATATATTGAGTTTTCTGTTTATGACAGGCATTCAAAAAAGCCTCTCTCATACAGGGGAACATTATCCTTCCAGCAACCCTGAAAGCTAGGCATTATTATGCCACTTTATATACAAGGACACTGAAGTTTGATGATGTTGAAAGTTTCCCTGATTCACACATGAGGTGCTTATTAAGTGGCGGAGCTGAAATCTCACCTGACATCATGGCCCATGCTCCTAAATAATTATGTTACGCAGCACCCAGAAGGATTTCCAGAAATAGTGGGTAATTTTCATCTCTGGTGGAAAGTGCATGGTGCTCCACAGATTTCCAGAAAAGTGTATTCATCTGGGGTTGCTCTGTCATAGAACTACTGCCCTTTACAACTCTCCTTGCCTCAGTCCTCATTTATTGCAGGCATTGACAACTGTCACCCTGTACCTGAATTAACTCTCCCCAGTGCTTTTTTATAGTCACCAAAGCATGATACACTCCACCCTACCACCAACTCTCTTGGGTAAAGTTCTAAGTAACTGAAAACTAACATGTTAGGACTTAATTTTGCTAAATCATGTTTTTTGAAGGTTTCTGCAGAGACCACAATAAACGGGGTACCTAAAACTCTCTCCTTGTGGTCTTCTCATGTGGTGCCATCTAAGAGGGATGTACATTCAAAGTACATCTACTAACATCAATCAGCCAAACTGTGCCTCAACTGGTCATTCAACCACCTCTCATCAAGAGCACAATATTCACCATGACTTTGAGGTTTGCACACAAGCCTATGGATATATGCAATCTCCATCAATCCTCTCAGTAAACCCCATGGAGTAGGTTTTATTACTGACTCTCTCAGATGTGCAAAAATTGAGGTCTAAAGAGGTAAAATTACTTCCTCAAGATGATTTGGCTATTAGGTGATGGGGTCAGGATGTACATTTCATCAGTCTGACTGTAGTTCATGATATTTTAACCACTGCCCCACACAGCTCCAAGTGGGTAGAGCACAGACTGTAAATTCAAATGAAAACCAGAGAAGGCAGCATGGAGGAGGGTGCAGTTGATTGGAATCTTAAAACTCAAGTAAGAACTGGCCAAATGAACAGAAAGAGATGAAAATTCCCTGCTGAAGAAACAATATGCACAAGGGCCTGGAGGTTAAGGTTATCTCATGTTTTGGGAACCGCATGTAGTCTTGCTCAAGGGAACTTCCTGGTGAGGGGTGAAGCAGTAAGGCAGGAATAGAAGGGGAAGTGGCAAAGCTGATGCAGGAGGTCAGGTCACAAGGTCTTGTGGGCCATGCAAAGCCTGAATATTTGATCCTGTCAGTGAGGAGAAGCCCTTGAAGGAGGAGACCCCACAAGCAGGCTAAACAAAACACATGTGCAGTTGGGACTTTTACTGTGGCTGTGTGGGTTAAAGGCAGACTGAAGTGAGAAGAGTCTTGGGTGTGGGCACCAATTAGGTACCAACTGCAATGATCTAGGGGAGGTAGAGTAGTTTTTAGGACTTTTTAAAAATATTTATTTTATTTATGCATGCATGCAAGAAATGGGATGTGGGCCAGAGGTGCAGGGGATGAGAGGATTCACCAGAGACAGATTGGGGAGAAGAACAGGCAGATCTACTGAAATACACTGCTGAGGGGAACAGAGGACGAGACAGGAGAGGTCTGCTGCACTGTGCTGGTCACCTACCTGGCCGGGGATTGAACTCAGGCCATAGTGGCTGGTGATAGCATGTTAACACTGAGCCTTTAAACCCTGTGCCGCTGGGGAGGCCCTTTTAGGACTATTTTACAGGAATAACTACCATTTCTGGGTGACTATGTGCATGTGTGTATATAGTAAGGGTGATAACTAAGATATCATACTCTCTGTGATAAGCAACAGAAACTGGCTAAATTAAGCACAAAAGAACTTTGTCTGAAGGACATTAGTTAGCAATTGAAAGCCTCTCAGTAACATGAGAATGAGAATGGACTCTAGTCTTTGTGAATAATGGAATTTAACATAAAGCTCCATTTCATCTCTGGCTCCAGGTATGACCTCACACTGGAAGATATGACAAGATCAGTCAAATGGACATATCTACAGAAAGTGCGGGGGACATTAAGTCAGACTTGAAGAAAGATTTGGAGCTAAAGAAAAAAAGATGATCTATTTTTAAATGAGTAAAATCTGTTAAGACTTATAGCACATGAATATTATCTCTCACTGTAAAATACAAACCAATTTTGAGAATTCACTCCCCACAATTTAAAAGGAAGTTCCACTTTAGCAGAAGTCCTCAGTGTGGTTGAGGTGCATGTCATGGTTTCATGGGGGTGTCAGCTCTCCAGGGACAGTGCCCACTGAGTATCCCACAGGGTAACTGTCAGAGTTTGAGGACTGATAGAAGGGATTGAGGTGCATAAGGAGTAGACATTGGATGAAATGAGCGACAAAACTGGATTCAGCAAACTTGGGATATTTGACTAGCACTGGCCATCAATCACTAGCTGCTTTTGAGCAAAAATGATTAACCATATGTATGTTTCCTCAGAAATTCCAGCAAATACATCTTAGTACAACTCCACCTCCCTTGCTTCTGATTAATAAGTTGACTTCTTAAAATGTTTCTCAAGTTATAGGTGAGCAAACAGGGTTGAACAGTGATCTATGAAAAAACACAACAGTCATCATTTTTCCACAGTCATTCCTTCAACTTTCCTGTTCTATGTACCAGTGGGATGTTGGGGTCTGTCCTGGCCACTAGAATCAAATGCATCAGGACTCATTACCTCATGCATTTAATGTCATGTGGGTGGCTGTCAGTAATGAGCTTGATCAAAGAAGAAAATGGTGTTACATCATTGCAACAGTGGGTCATAACCAGGATGATCCTGGTTATGACCCACTGGAAACTTTCAGGAATCAAATTAGCTCTTAATTTCCCAAATATATTTATTGGCATTTAGAGCTGGAGATAGTTTCAATTTGTTAGACACTAGGTCACTTTTGTTGCAAATGAATGTTCAACAATAACTTCACATTTCGTTATGTACATTTCAGAAGGCACACTGTGCGGTGGGCAAACCTGGACATAAACTGACACTCTATTTCTTCTGAGGTTGCTATTAAACACCATGGTGACTTTCCACTACTTTGTTTCATTTTTCTAAGTATGAATGTAAATTTATAGCATCTAATACAGCCCAGTTAAGTTCCTTATGCTCCCCACAGTCTCAGCCCCTCCTTCGGACCAGAGTGGAAATTCACCAATGCATGTCCCACCAGTCATGTGCTGGGTGAGGGCTGGGAAGTGAGAACTAGTTTCACTGTCATAGGTATAGGTCAAAAATTGTCTGCCTTTCCCGAGTGCTAGTTTAGCAGTAGAACAGAGATTTCAAGATAATTAAGGAACTTGAGAGTTGCAGATTGGACTCCAGACTAAATCCAGCAATGAGATGGTTAACCCAACTGCAATTGGACGATATACATTTCCACTTGGGCAGAAAGAAGGAGCCCACACTGGAAAGAGTCTGCGATGGTGGAAAGAGGAAGCACTGGCTTGTGTGTAGGTGTGTGTGGCCAGAGTGGGGGAGGTGAACAAGGAGTGAAAGGAAGAAAAAAAGAGGGCTTGTAGGGTATAGTAATACCACAAAAAAATATAGTGATTCGAGAAGTTAAGCATTTTAATGGAGGTTATGGGATATATGTATTTGTCTGCAGTTATAGTAGTACATTAGATGACTTTTATCTGGCATCCCTTATGGCTTTAGCATCCTCAATGATTAGCATCGCATGTACTATATTGCAGGGGTCGGTGGATGTTGATTAATGACTGAACGAAAGCAGGACTGGATAAATACAGAATTTTGACTATGTGGCGTAGGCAGTTGAGCCCTGCGCTGTGAAGCTGTCTGCAGCTTCTGCAGCAGCGGTTTGATCCCGGCTGGCCAGCGAGGGTTCCACATGGCACAGTGGACCTCTCCTGTCCTGCCCACTGCTCCCCTCAGCAGTGTATTTCGTCAGTCTGCCTGTTCTGCTCTGTCTCTGGTGAATCCTCTCACCCTCCCGCACATCTGGACTATACCCCAGCTCTTATAGAAATAAAAAACTAATAAATCTTTAAAAAAAAAAGAATTTTGACTATGATGGTAATCAAGTGAAACAATAACAATGGCTAAAGCTGGTATTGGTATAGTAGCGATGATTCTAGGTCAAGCTGGTGGCCCAAAATTGGTGCTTGAGATCATGGATACTGGTTTCCACTGTATTGGGTTCAAGCCCCATCTCAGCCTTGAGAACTTCAGACCTCTCTATATTTGGGTTTCCCCAAATATACAATGGAGTAGTAACAGTACAGTGTGTGTGGGTGTATGTGTGTGAAGGGGATGGAGAGAAAATGAATATGTGAGATATTTAAAACAAAGCTTGGCACAGAATAAGTTCTCTGAAACTATTAGTTGTTATTATTAGCATTAATGGTAGTAATGTATGTTTGGACATTCATATAACCTAAGTCCCAATTTTCTCATTTCTAAGATATGAATCAGAATACCTACTTCATGGAATGGCTGTAAAAGATTAATGCAATGATGTAGCTATCAGTATTTGGCACAAAATCTCAGTTCAGTGCTCATACCTTGACTATTACAGATCAAGATCACCAAGTCTCAATTTTATATTGCTCGCATCTTTGTTTCCTCCGCCATTACAGTTTAAAAATAAACACATAAAATAATCACATAGAACTTCAAGTATGTTTTCAAATAGGTATATTTAATGTTTTAGATAATTAAGCAATTGCCAGTGAGTGGTGATTGTTGAGTAAGGACAGAATGCACCACTCTCTTATTTAATAATTATAGTTTTTAAAAATCTTGGCAGTGTCTTCTCAGTTTATGGAATAGCCTTCCATCCCAGGGATCTGAATAGTCCTGATGAAATTTATTTTTGCCAGGAATTGATGCATCTGAAGACTGAATGCCTGCCCTTACCAAAACTGGGCAGTCTGAAACAGTCTTCGGAAGCTTGCAGAGTGAGCCTGCTGCATGCATTCCAGAAGCCCCTTCAGGCAGGACCACTGCAGAGGTCAACACAGCCCCAGCTTCCTCAAATGAGGGAGAGGGGGAATTTTAACTTGGGACCCTTGGGCAATCCCCCAACAGTTACCCAAACAGTCACAGGGCTCACAGACACAGGATAGTGAGCTTCTGTGAAAGCTCTCCTGAGAGGAAATGTGACCAGGCAGAGGTGCTTGGATAAAGGGAACTTCTGGGCTGGCTTTGTCCAGAAATTTCCTGTCAAGTGTTTCACTTCACCTTTAGGAAAGGATTGAGGAACTCTTGGGAATTGAGTTAACAAAAGTTTAGACAAAATGAAAGGAAAGTAAATGCCTGGTCTCTCTTCATGGTCCCTGGGATGCACTGTTTCACTGACGAATGCAGTGGAAGCCTGGCTTGACTCTAGAAGTGTGCATTATTTTACATCTTATCTTTGCTTATCAACTTTCTGGTGATCCTGAGCTTACACTTGATATCTTGTCTTTTTGTTTTTTTTCCACCAAGACTTAAAAAACCAAAACAACATACAAGACTGAACTACTGAAAGTGGTTCGTCTCCACACAGACACTTGCAAAATCCCCCCCCAGCCAATAACCACTCACTCCATCCTCACATATTTTTTCCATTTCTTCTACTCTTTATATTAATACCCTTATCCAGACCAGGCCAATTAAAATAAAAACCAAGCTAGGGAAGTTGCTTTTATACTTAAACTATGCATTAAAACATCATGCAAAAAAGAATATTTATCTTTCAAAGAGAGTATCTTCTTAGCACTTCTCCGTGGTTTTAAAGAGCAGTTTTGGAAGACCAGAGAGAAAAAAGCGCAGGTTTTTCTTTTCATTTCATGGATCCTTAACCCATATTTAATGTGGACTCTGGATTTTAGACACCGCAAGTGTGCTTGTAATTATTTCAAACAGTTAAAAAAGCTAGTTAATGATGTTCAACATAAGTAATCATGTTAAATAGTAAAATTTAATTTCTTAAAAACTTAAATCCTCATATCTTCTGGAATGCATTGTGCTGTAGGATGTCTGAGTAAATTAAATTCTCTCCTGCACACTAAAGCATCAATTTCCTTATGGTAATTATCTGCTAGATTGGATCTGTCAGAGGCAGGGAAGCAAGCCTGACATTATACCCTCTTTACAAAAAATGATTACAAAAAATTAAGACGAATGAGTAAAATTAAGGCTGCGGCTGGTAAGCCTCTATAAAGCTCTCATGGATCACTCTACATAAGATACCATTGTGTTGGGGACTAAGCTTTTAATGACTAGCGGTATAATCAGGGGAAGTCCATTAAAGGACCGCAGAAGTAACCGATCACAGAGATAACAGCAAGAAATGATTTTCTGCCAAGTAGAAGCAATTTATTACACACAAAAATGCATTTCTAACGGGACTGTCTGGATAGATGAGGAACTTGGTAAAGTTGACAGGATTCCTTTCCTAGAAAGTTTGGTGAATTCAGTTACACAGTTCAGTGCATGCTTTGTCTTTACCCTGGGGTGCCTCTGAGGGGTTTCATGTGGTTATTTTGAGTCTGGAACTGACAAAGGTGGGGGAGAGCATTTTGGCCTGCTGGGATGTCTCCAGAGCCACGTTGCCCCATTATTGCAGTTACTTGGTCCAGATTCCTCAGAAGCTAATTCTGACAGAGATAACCTTCTATTTTGAGCTAGACTCTTGATTGCACCATGGCTAGCAAATTGTTAATCTGCTGTTGTTAAACTCAGCCTTGTGTGAAAGCACTCAGGGAATATAATTGCATGGCTAGCACAGTCAGCACATTAGTTTAATTAACTAAAGAAAAGGCAAAATCCCCATGGAATCCTGAAGAAAGCTTCCAATTTCTGGGCATAATGAAAAATGCATGAGTTGGCATTCAAGGCCCTGGAGTAGCTAGTACCCTGTCATCTCCTGCATCTTCCTCTCTGCTCCTCGAAAATTCTCTTTACTAGCCTGGGGTAGGCCTTTGTGTTTTTCCCTTTTCCTATTTATTTCAAATACTCCCTCTCTCATTTGTAATGATTGAGACCAGTGCTTCAGTTCTTGCTCTGCAATAGTTTTCTGCATACTTTTCTGCAAGTTACACCTCAGTTTTCTGATCTGTAAAATGGGATTTTAATGCCTGTACAACCTTTCATGTTCACTGTGACCATTAAGGATGCACTGGGCTTGTCATTAGATGGACATGTACTAACCCAATTGTGGTTGCTAGTATCCCCTGGCTTCCCCAATAGCTGTGTGTGTGTCTGCATCTCACCTGTTCTTCCTATGAGCTCCGTGAGAGCAAGGGATGTGTTCAGTTTTTCATGATGTTCCTAGTACCTAATGTAAATACTGATAGTGTGTGCTTTATGATGATTGTGGAATGACAAGTATGAAGATTTGGAATTTTTCTAGCTTTGAGTGAATACTGGGAGATATATATTCTCATTTCTACATCTCTGTCTACCTCCATTTATGTGTCCTGTACCATCTTGTTTATGCCTTTCTTGAGTCTGTGGCACTAACTATACCAGATTATAGGTGATACATACACAGAAGCCACTGGGATACAGTCATAAAAGGTAATAGCTGAACTCCTGCATCATAATGAAGTACTTTTGTTTAAACCAAGGGAGGAAGGACTGTATGAGGTGATTTTCCAATGACTATTTAAGGAACAAAATGCACTTTGTTTCCCAGGCATGCAGTTCCTGAGGTTGACCCTGGGAACACAGGCAACCATCTTTGGTTGGTCATTGGACATGGTGTTGTGAAGAAGAGAGGTCAGGCCTTGTCCACTCAGATGGGTAATTTAGTGACTGCTTCTGCAGTTTTTCTCCCCACTATGGTATGCCAGCCTCCTCACTGCCCAGTGCTCAGGGATAGACTGTGTTCTGCCTGGCAGTACCTGCCCTAGCCACACAGTAGTGCACCAATCTCAGAGCACACTGCCCAGTTCAATGTTCCATGGGATTGCTAATGTCCTATGTGCAGTTAACCTCGTTCATCAGCTCAAATTCACTTTCTTTGTGACGTCTTCTCTGATGTGCTTGGGGAAAATGAGTCACTTTCATTAAACATTGTTGATGTTTCTGTAAGTATATGGATGAAATTATAGCTGGCTAATTGGATATGTGTCAGTATCCCCATGGAGTTAGCTATGAAAGACACAGGGTGCATTTTCTATTCTTTATGATGCCCACAATGATCTGGAAGTCCACCCTGGTATAAAGAAGCATTACTGTCAAATAATTATGAATATAAAATGTAATCAAGGGACGATGAAAAATATTTACCTTCCTATCTGATTGAGTAAGCCTCCTTTCCCTCTAACCCTAAACCCAAGGCATCTGCTGATTCCTCTCTACTCTTCTAATTTCTTATTTCCTTTTGCCAATATCAATCATGTCTCCTAGCGTTTTATTTTTAATTATTGTGGCAAAAATTCACATAACATAAAATTTGCCATCTTAACCATTTTTGTGAGTGTACTATCCAGTAGTTTTAAGTATACTCATATGGTGCATTTTCCAGAACTTTTCATCTTGCAACCCAAAACTATTCCCATTAAACAACTCCACAGTCCCTGTCCCTAGCCCTGATACCCACTATTCTCCTTTGTGTCTCTATGAACTTAACTCCTTTTGTGATTGACTTATTTCACTTAGCATAATGTCATGAAGCTTCATCCAAGTTGTAGAGGTGTCAGAAGTTCTTTTTAAAGGCTAAATAATATGCCATTCCATATATACACAACATTTTGTTGTTCACTCATCCTTGTATAGATATTTGTGTTACTTCTGCTTTTTGGTTTTTGTAATCATGATTTCAACATGGGCATACAAATATCTCCTCAAAATTCTGTGTTTTCAAAAAATTTAACTGTTTATTTTTAAAATTTTACTTGTATTGAAGTACCATTTTTTGGAATCCTTGTTAGTGTTTTAGCAGTATAAGATGTCCTCCGTCAGGTGGTCTCCTAAGATATATATGTCCAGGAGTGAAATTGTACCATCACAATTTTAATTTCTTTTTGAGGACCCATCATCCTGTTTTCCATTATGTTTGTACCATTTTACATTCCTCTCCCCTCCAACAGTGCACAGGAGTTTTAATTTCTCTATAATCTTATCAAAACCTGTTATTTTCCACTTCTCTAACAGTTGTCTTCTTAATAGGTGTGTGGTGACATCTCATTGGGTTTTTGAATTTTATTTCCCTAAAGATTAGTGATGTTAACCATGTTTTCAAATACTTGTTGACCATCGTGTCTCTTATTTGGAGAAATGTTTGTTCAAGTTCTGTATTATGTTTAGTTGCTATTTATGTTGCTGTTGTTGAGCTATAGGACCTATTAATTATATTCTGGATATTAACCATTTATCAGATATCTTACTTCAAATATCTTTTCCATACATGTTGCCTTTTCATTCTGCTAATCATGTCTTTTGATACACAGAGGTTTTTAGTGTTGGTGTAATACAACTTAATCTATTTCTTTGTTGTTGCTTCCTGTGGTTTTTGGTGTTGAATCTCAGAAGTTATTGCCAAATTTAATATCATGAAGTGTTTCTTATATATTTTCTAGTTTTACATTTAGGTTTTTGATCCATTTTGCACTGATTTCTGAGTATGGTAAGATAAGGGCCCAACTCTCACAAAAGTATAAGTTTTATGTAAACAAGTTTCAGGCCTTTTTTATTTTAAGCTTTTTTTTTTTATTTATGAAATCTATTTTCAACTAAAGTGGAAAGGAAGGTTAAAGATGAGAAGGATGCCTTGAAGGACAAAGACAATCTCATCCTGCTATATTTGTATCTAGCAACACTTAACTAAAATGTTTATAAATTGAATACAAATTGATAAAGAGATTAAGAGAAATAAATGTGTTCAGTTTTCAGCACAGTCTGCTCTGCTAGAATGCTTTGCATTTATACCAATATCTTGCTCCATAGCTAGCATTGCTGCCAGTTGAGCACTGTCATAACTTTTGTGGAGTTGGAATGAAGGAGAGACCCCTCTCTGAGGAGATCTGAAATGGATGAGCAAACCCAGTGAATCTAAGCTAAATTCTCTGAAATTGGAGAAAATTAATGCAAATTGGTAGCCCGAAGCATAAAAGTGGAACCATGAAGAGAAAGGAGACTGAGAGTTGAGAACTGAAAAGATGCAGGAACATTTTAGGACCAGGGAAGTGGTCAGGCGATAGCTCCTGTGAACCCTAGAAAGACTCTGTTCTCTGCAGGCAAATCTTCAACAGGCATATTCACATGAAGGCTTGGTTCCTGGGAAAGACAGACCTGGGATTGGAGATCAGCCCCTGCAACATGGGCGGGGAGACCTGGGCTAATGGAGTGCCATGAGATCCACTAAACCTCTAAAGTCTGACTGGACTGTCTTGGCCAATCTGGATTCCAGGTCTGGGCCTGGAATCTTGAGAAAATATGAATACAGCACAGACTGAAGCTGAGGAATGAATTGCTCCCAGGTCACTCTCCTCTCCACTGCACTCTACTCATGGATGCCAAAGGGTGGTGCTTAGGCATCTAGGACTCACAAAATAGAGCTATTCCCTGAGAATTTGTATACTGAAATCCAACCTTAGTGAGAGCTCATGGTCCAGCTTTGTACCCAACACAATGTGTGAACTCTGCCTTTATGGTTTTTTTTTGGGGGGGAAGTAAATGAATAATAAGAAAGAGGACATAGATATGCGAGAAATCATTGATCACATGTACTTATAAAAACAAAAGCACCTGAAGTAGTTCATGCAATCCTTACAGGTATTTTATAGTTGGCTAATATGATAAGTAAAGTTTTAGTTATTCGTGCTTTACTAAACATAGAGATGAAAGAAAAATTAAAAATCCTTAAAATAAAATCTTCAATTTTCAAAGGTGACAACAGAGGCCCAGAGATGCCACATGACATCCTTGAGGCCGTGTAGCTCTTTTAAGGCAGAAGTTGTGATTCTGGGTCATCTTTTTTATGTCATTTCTACTCCCACAATGCCATATAGGAAAATTGACAAGATTGAGGGATTTCTGATTTCATCATAAAAATAAAATGTGTTTATTTATCAAATGCTTTTGACTAAATTGGGTTATTTCCTTAGTTTGAATTATTTAATGGATTGAAAAAATGTTTAGAGAGAATAGCAGCTTATACAAAGTTAATAGCAGAGAAGTACAAACTGAACTCAGTAGTGATCTCAGATGTTGGGAAGAGATCTTACTTGTCATGGTAAATCAAGAAAGCAGGATTCCAACTAATGAACAAGTGAGAATACTTTTCAATTAAATAGCAGAATATCAGCTTCATATGGAAGAGATATGAGAAAGTTCAGTGAAAAATTATCCTTTCTGAAATAGCCAATGACCTGGATGTGAGAAAAGGACCCTCAATGACAATAGATAAGCTTGCAAGATAGAGCTGGAATCAAGTTATCAACAAATTTCACCTTTGACAAACTGCATCAGAAATTAAATGCATTATACTTTGATCAGCTTCCTCTCTACCTGACCAGTTCTCTCTACCAGATGCAGAAGGGGAAATTCCTCTATTTTACTCTAAAAAAAATTAATAGCAACCCAATGTGTAAGGGATTTTACAACCACCTTGCACTATGACTTTTGATCTCTAGACAGCCCATTACATACCCATTTATACCTTCATGAGCTCCTTAAATATGCAACTTCTCCAATAAGATATTACACAATTATTTTTCATTTCAAGCAAAATCTTCAAGTGCCTGAACATATGACTCTGAATTGGAAATGTTTTTACTTATTTATGTCTCAGGATGCAGAATATAAAGTGTTTTTTCTCTGGACATGGTAGGCTTTATAATAGTGTTTCCTAAAGTATTGAGAAGTTGAAGTGAATGAATTAAGCAATTTTCCCCACACATCCTTAACATCTAGGAATTACATCAGCTAAGATGTAAATGGATAACATCTTCTATCTTTCATGTATATGAACTTATTTTACTTTTTCCAAGACAGGTTGACCTACTAATGTATGTTTTGGAATGTTTCTATCCTTTCAGAGTTCACAGCATCACAGGATAGATAGGCATATAGATAATTAGTTATGACAGTATTTAAATAAATAGATAAATGTACAAAATGCAACAAAATGATGAAGAAGGAATGATTAACTTCTCCACGGGGTTAGGGGGTCTGGGGTTTTGCCATCAGGTCTCTAGGTTTAAGGTAAGGAAATGGTGGGAAAGTAAAGGCAAAGACAATCAGGTAGCAAGACAAAAAATAAGTGTGGTAGCTTGCATGGCAGCAAATTAGGGTGGTGTGGTAGCAGGCAGAGATGGAAACTCTGGAAAACTGGGGACTTTTCTGGGAGAAACCTGGTATGCCTTGCTGAGGATTTGCTGTAATTTGTTCTGAAGATAGTGAGAACTATTAAAATGCTTTTAACAAAAAACTAACTGAATAGATTTGTGTTTAGAGCCATTATATAGCAACACTGAGAAAAGGAGAGGGCAGGGATAGAGAGACCATTTGAAGACAAAAACATCAGATATGAAATGATTGGAGTCAAAACTAGAGGTAAATGGGAAGAAGACAAAATAAAACACATGCATATTAGTATCACCAGCAGAACTGGGTGATCCCTCGCATGGGATGGAGTGAAAATGGTCATGGAATAGTGGGAAGAATTTGGAATCTAGATTGTTCTCAGGTGGCTTAGTTGGCTTAGATGATTCAGTTCTTGCTGGAACCAGTAAATAAAGGTGAAGACAGGGAAAAGAATGTGGGTTCCTGGCTATTCGCTGGCCACTCATGGGCAACTGTGACCTATTTGCTATCTACAAATGACAGCAGAGCATTCCTTGACTACCTATGGGGTATATCTCATATCTTAAGGCAGACCTGGGGATGCCTAGGCTGCTGTTGACTTCATTACATGATTATCTCCATAGTGGTCTTGGGATCACTCTGCCTGTGATAACATCAAATACTTTGCTGACACAAATGTCTCTTAACACATGGCCACGATGTCCCCTCCCCTGTTCCTTGTAAAACTTTGTCCCCCATTCCAATCCCACCCTCCAGACCTTATTCCTCATACCGTTGTTGCATGATCAGCTTTTACTATTCTGTATGCTTTCAATAAATAGCCCAAGAACTTCTGCTCAAGAAGCAGAGTATTGCCTTGCAAAACTTCTCCATGACTGCTATGTCCCTCATTGTGTTCCCACCGCAAAGAAGCACCAAACTTCCTATCACAACAAAGGAGCACCATTTTTGAAGAGGGAGAAGTAGCTTTTTTTCATTTTTTTCATTTTATATATTTTTTATTTCATTTTTTGCACAATGTATTCATTTTCATCTTAGTTATAGTTCCCATTCAATTCCCACCCCTTGTTTTCAATATACTCCCTTCTCCCTGACCACCCCCCCGCCGCCCACGGTAGTGTCTCTGGTTTATAGTTGCTTATTGATTTTGATTTTTACTTTATTATAATTAGTCTTTTTCCTGGTCCCTTATTTAGATTTTCTAAATTCCTGCTATGAGTGAGATCATCCGGTATTTTTCTTTTTCTTTCTGGCTTAAATTGCTGAGCATGATCCCTTCATCTCCATCCATATTGCTGCAAATTGCATGAGTTTATCTTTTTTGACTGCTGAGTAATATTCCATTGTGTGTATGTACCACATCTTCTTGATCCAGTTACACAGAAACATTAATTCCAAAGGCACCTCATCCCTATGCTTATAGCAGCACTATTTACAATAGCTAAGCTATGGAAACAACCCAAATGCCCAAAAATACATGACTGGATCAAAATATAGCTTTTTTTAAAAAATAAAAAGTAGGGCCTCCTGGGTGGTGCAGCGGGTTGAGCCCAGCACTGTGAAGCTGTCCGCAGCCTCCACAGCTTGGAGTCAATTCCTGGCTGGCCAGGGAGATACCCACATGGCATGGTAGACATCTCCTGTCTTGCCTGATGCTCCCCTCAGCAGTGCTTTTGGTACACCTGCCTGTTCTGCTCCCCACTCTGTCTCTGGTGAATCCTCTCACCCTCCCACGCCTCTAGCCTGTACCCTAGCTCTTGTATAAATAAATAAATTAAAAACAAATCTTTAAAAAATAAAAGTAGATTTACATGAACTTTATTGCTATAGTTTAAAATGAGTTAATAATAATTACTAAAAATTTACTAGCTTTAATTTCCAATACAGTTACTATCAATGGTATAACTAACCCACATGAACTTATTTCTTGAGAACCTTAATTTTTAAGAGTGTCAAGGAGGCTTAAGAACAAAATATTTGAAAATCAACACTCCACATGATGGAGGAAAGCTTCATTTTAGGTTTCTCTAGTCTAGTCATGTACCACTTCCCTTCTTACTCCAGTGTCCCAACTCATAAGGGTTGGGCACAGGTCCAGTATCCTGGGTCCCAAGAAGCATTGTCTGTTCTCCCACTAAGAAGGGGTCTCTAGGGCCTCCATGATGGCACAAGGGGTTAAGATGCAACCTATGAAGCTATCTGAGCCATTGCAGCATGAGTTCAATCCTGACCAGGGAGCTACCCTCATGGTGCAGCAGACCTCTCCTGACATACCCACTGCTCCCCTCAGCAGTGTATTTCAGTCAATCTGCCTGTTCTGTTCCCCACTCTGTCTCTGGTGAATCCTCTTACCCCTGCCCCCGCCCCCGCATCTCTGGCCTGTACCCCAGCTCTTGTATGCATAAATAAATAAATCTTTTTTAAAAAAAAAAAGAATATCAACTCAACTGTCTGAGACTGGTTGGAGGCAATAAATCTATGGGGACCAAAGTTTTGAGGAAGCTAAACCTCAGCTGGATCTCTCATTCCATCATAAATTAGTGTGCAACCTCGTATACCCTGTCTGAATTCAGTTCTTTGTCTATAAAATATGGAAATAACACCTACCCTCTATTGTAGCTGGAAGAGTTAGGTGAAATATTACTTTGACCTGGAAAATTGGTGGTGCATCCTTCTCTCTTTTTGCTTCACCAGTCCATTACACAAATTGAGGTCTCACTGTGAATTCAGCATTTCTCTCGTAACGTTTGTACCTTCACTTGGCAAATTCAGAAAGGCATAACAAAATTATTTAAGAATCCTGATAATTGAATGTAAACTAGAGAGATTGTGATGGATATAAAGACATTTAAAAATTGCGATCCTTTTACGTTTTCTTTTTTTTTTTAAGTTTTATTTATTTATTTATACAAGCACTGGGTACAGTCAGAAGTGCAGGAGGGTGAGAGAACTCACCAGAGCCAGAGCGGGGAACAGAACAGGCAGAAGGACCAAGGTACACTGCTGAGGGGAGCAGTGGGTGGCAGGAGAGGTCTGCGTGCCATGTGGGACCCTCGCTGGCGGCCGGGGATCAAACCGGCGCTACGGAGGCTGCGGGCAGCTTCGCAGCCCAGCGCTCAATCGCTGCGCCACCGGGGAGGCCCCTTTTACATTTTCATGCAAGGTTTAGTTCCATGTCCAAATCTTATACTGTCATTCCCAATTGCTCTGATTTTGCAAGTTTATTTTTTTCTTTGAGTCTCTGAGATGTGTATAATCTACACCGTACAATTTAGCCCTTAGTTACACTTAGTTTTTTGTTAATCAAGATCCTACAAACTAAAGCAACCAGATGTTTCCCAGATATTCACCCAGAAAATGTGTGTGCCTGTGTGCTTGCGCGTGCACGCACACACACACACAGATACATATACAAACACACACAAAAAGTTAGTGTGTGATTTCAGAGGATTTAATCTGTCCTAGTTGGAAAAGCAGAGATTAGATGCTCCCCCATGTGCTGGCCTATGGGTGAGCAGGCATTAAAGCAAGTGCAAACTGTAAGCAATGTGGGATAGGTGGGGAGAGCAGAGGGAAGCAGAAGACAAGAACAGGAGAGATGGTGACCTTAGCATAAGGTGAAGCAAAGTGTTCTGGGAGAGGAAACATAGGGAACAAAATGGGACAATAAGTGTGAATAGCCTTATTAAAGAAAATGTACAGGAAATTCATGATTTCCTTTTTTTTTTTTTTGAGTTGTAAGTTCAAATTTATCTTATGGTAAGGGGACTTCTGAAAATCTTGGGTAAACAATCATCCATCCATTCATCCATCCAACCATACATCCTCCATAAATACACTGTTCTTCTATCCATCATTCATTCATCCATCCATCTACCCACTCATCATTCATCCATCAATATATCTATTCATTTATCCAGTCAGGTATCACATTTATATATCCATCCATCCATCCATCCATCCATCCATCCATCCATCCATCCATCCAATCATGTGTACATCTATATGTTTGTTTGTTTTTTTTTTGAGATTTACTTATTTTTATACAAGAATTGGGGTACAGGCCAGAGGCACAGGAGGGAAGGATGCACCAGAGACAGACAAGGAAGCAGAACAGGCAGACACACTGAAAACACTGCTGAAGGGAGCAGCGGGCAAGACAGGAGAGGTCTGCCGCACCATGTGGGTTGCTCCCTGGCTGGCTGAGAATCGAACCTGCACTGCAGAGGCTGTGGACAGCTTCACAGCGTGGCACTCAACCTGCTGCACCACCGGGGAGGCCCATCATCTTTATGTTTATCCACCCATACATCCATCTATCCAGGCAACTCATTGCACAAATATTAAGTATCTATGGGCCTGCTTAGGTGCAGGATCTATCCTGATATCCTAAATACTAAGATAAATAAAACATGATTCCAAACTTCAAGGAATGGGAAAGTAAAATATACAAACAATTCTTTCTTTTCAATGAAATAATTGCTATAATATATTACACATACTACCTAAATAAGGCAGTGTTAGAATCTCAGAAATAAGAAAATTTATTTGAGAGCCAAGTTAAAAGAGAAATAAAGTGAAATAGACATTATATATAGGGTGACTAGCAGCTTCTGACTTTACCACCTGGGTGAATCATGATGTCATTGGTTTGTCAATAGTTTAGGAGGCTGTAGGACACCACAGGACATGGAGGAGCTGACCAGGGTGGGATTAAGGCAATTTTTACATGGACAAATACATTCCAAGAAGGGAGCCAAGGTCTGTGTCAGATGAATGCGATTTTAAGTTATTATTATTGTTAGTATTTATTGAATGCTTTTATTATGCCAGGTACTTATGTAGGTTCTCTCATTTAACACTCACAGCAACCTGATATGAAATCCTTACACAGTTCAGGGACATGCCAAGGCCTGTGATTTCCCCTGCCTGTCCTGATGTGTGTCAGGGGACTTGGTTGCAGGGTGGAGCCTAGTGCAATGTATAACCATCTTGCAAAGAGTAGACCATAGTCTTCATGAATATCCATGTGAGCTTAGAGAGTGAGAAAATTAGGAAAATGATAACTGAGTATGAGCAGAAAGCACTGACCAAGAATAATAGAAAGTCTTAATCTCACATTCAGTGGCTGGCCCCAGGAGACTCCATCTCAGCATAGGTGGAAATTTGGGCTTTGTCCAAATGAAGGATAGTTTCCCCCATGTTGACCTCTGTGAGGTCTTTTTCTGTGTTTCTCTCTGGCCCAGCACCCTCTCCTTCAGAACCTTCTGCTTTCTTCTCAGCCAGGAAGTGAACATGACTAATTCACTCATAAGAGGAGCTTCTAATGGAAAGGAGTAACTCCCTGTGGGGTCCACAAGAGAAGAAAGCACATTGTCACTGCCATTTAAGAGAATGAAGCTTTCTGAGAATAGAATTCTCTTAAAAGAGGCCAAGACTCCAGGTACCCTAAAGGATAAACCATAGAGAATTCAAAGGAACTAAAATCAAACCACAACCAACATAAACAATACCAATTCCTGTCTAACCTAACCTCACCTTTTAAGCAGAAGAGAGTAAAGGTTTTACAGAGGTCCTTGTGCTTTAGAGAAATGCCAAGAGATCTCACTGCCACAGTATGATAGTCTCCACACACGAGCTTGGGTACCCTCTGGGACAATCTGGCATTCATTCAGCTGGCCTGAGGGTGTGAATGTCCAGCCTCCATGGGAGGATGACTGTCAATCACGAGCATGGCAGAGTCTCCCAGCACTGGTCTTTTCAATCACTGGTACTGCTCAGAGTGACCAGAGTGCACACCAACTTTTCTGTGGAGCCAAGAGCTGACATCACACTGAAGATCAAAGCCCCCCAGACAGGCAGTGGTCTGACACCCCAGGGGCAACTTAGAGGCTGTGTCTACTGAAAGAAATCCCATTTGGGGGGTATTTTTCATCAGGCTGCCTCGCTAGAAACTGGGAGGAAGATAGCCCCCCTTACTGTCTCTCCAGGCAACCTGCAGGTCTTCCATCATGCATGCTCCTTCCAGGAATGAGTTTGCTGTGTCCCCAGTGCCTGCAGTGAGTTTCAGATGGTTCAAGACTGCCCCCTCCTCTCTGGAGCAAGAGGATACTACTCACGTCTTCCTTTGTGGTTCTCAGAACATCTCTTTGAAAGGCCAGTTACCTTACTCTCCCTTTTTACTTTTCTGGTTTGTGCATAAAGCTGACTCCAAAGACATCCTTTTATTTTTCAACTGGTAAATTTATCATTAAATAATTATCAGAGGGACACAGACCACTGATTTTCTACTATTTGCATCACCACACCTATGTAGAAAGCTAAGCCTTTGGTTCTCTTGTTTTAGCAGTATGTTAATATTTCTGTGACCTTTACGAGGTGGCAGCTGAAACACAGTCTTTTAAATAACAAACCTAAGAAAATCAATAACCTAAAATACATGTTACTGACCCTAGTTTGATGAACAAATTAGGAGAGATAAGTCTTTTCCTAAAGGTAAGGGAAAGTCAAGGGAACTTGAAAATTCAAGTACATTATCATATTCCAATATTTTATGATTATTAGTGGATTCAGGTTCATCTTTTGATATGTTGTAATGTAGTTTATATACCTTTAAGTTCCATATTATATCCTAGGTAACTAACTTGAGTTTTTAAAGATTTCACATTGAGTCAGTATCTGGTTGACAGAATAATAACTAAGATCAGAAAGGTCAGAATGTGTAGCGGGGGCAGAACCCCAGCATCATGGCCATTATGATCTCATGAGGCCAAACCTCCCCTCAAGACCTGGGCTGATTTTGCAGTCATGAACCTCCTCTCTGCTACTTTCCAAGTGTTGAGTCAGAGTGTTTCCTCCCATCATGTCCATGCGGTGAGCAAAGCTCAACATAAGATGGACATGAACCTGAAAGCTGAGCTCAAGTGGAGGTCACAATTTCCAGTCTTGGCAAGCAAGGCAAGCACAGAGAATGAGATTCTCAGGTTTTCCTTAGAAACTAGTCTAAAACTGTGGTGATCTTGTCATCTGTTTAGTTTAAATATTTGAATGGGGGTCTTCAACTGCTCACAGGAGTCTTGCAGACATTTATGTAAAGATGCATATGGCACCTACCTCCAAACTTGTAATATTTAGGGACCCCTCAGGTCACAAAATTTATCCTTGTAGTTAGCTAACTGAGTAAGGAGAGGGTGACCCCAAACCACATGGTGCTGGGGAGTATTTAACCAACTAGTTGGAGTTACTGATCTGTAGAAAGGAGACCACATGGTCATTGTTCAGGTCCTACTCCCTCAGTCTGAGCAGGCCATGCCTCAACTTCAGTCTTTCTAGTGCACACCCTGCCCTGTCCTGCTCATGGGATGAGAGTTTCCTGGAAGCTCTCAATCCTGCCTCAGAGCTCAGGACTGCACTAGTCACCAGGCCAACTCCCTCAAAGCCTGGACCCTTGGAGCAAAACCCTCTGACACTCCCTGCCCAGCACCCTATGACTTTAGGGACCTGGTGCCTGCCCTCCTTTGCCCCTTCACAGCCCCTTGCCTTTCCCTGGCATGTTGCTGGCTTTCCTCCATTTTGTATTTCTGGCACTGATAACAGAAGACAAAAACTGTAAACACAGGAAAAATAGATTTACCCCTATACTTTAGGGCTTTATTTCCAAAGTGTGAGTGCAAGCAACTAAAGCTATTTTCATTTACAGTTTGCCAGGTAGAATCAATGACATGTTCGCCCGAGATACCCAGTCATGGTGGCTGCCATGCCAGGTTCAGCAAACAGGAAATAAGACCTCTTCCTGTGCACATACAATCAGCGGGGACCATGAATACGGCAGGAGCAAACACTCCCTGTTCACTTTGACCAGTGTGTGAGAAACGTACGTTTATACGAGTGAGTAGGGGACAGCTTTGATGACAGTGATTGCAAGTATATTCAAAGCAAACATAAACAAACAAATGAATAAATGCATCAAATAAAACTGTGGTAGAGTGTCTAAATACCATCTGGATAGAATGTGTAAGGATTTATTGTGATGCAAAGCACAAAAATCCTGAAAACTATTATCAGAACATTTGCCTTTTATCAAAAATTTACTGTGCACCTACTAGATGCCCTATACCATACAGATTAGCAAATATTGCTCCCCCAGGCCCAATATGGTGAAATAATTGTCATTTAAGAGAGTTAATTGGGGCAAACTGAGGTATTTTTTGTTAAAAATAAGTAATGAGCTCCATTGAATCATCCCTTCATTGCATTTGTGTTATGTATAAAGAAGTGTTTCCATGTGACAGTAAGAAATATTTTTATTTTTTAAAATGGGCATGATTTTTTTAAGGAAAATGACTCCATTTACTACACTAAGGTTTAATTTGTGGGCTTGTCTGAGTTGAGAGGATTTTTTTGCACTCTTCTTTGTAGCCTCCTAGCACAATATTTGTCTAATGAATTTATGGGCTGCTATTGTTTGCCTGAATGTCTTGAGCACACCCAGGGCTCCTGTGCCTAGACATTATGTCTCTGGGTGTTTGATGATTGAATAGATACACACCAGAAAGTGTAGATAGTCTTCACATGCTATGTCCGATAACAAGATTCTCATTTATGCTTATGTTTATAATTATTATCATCAAATTCTTTTAACATTTTTCTGAGACAGTTCTCAGAAGCTGCAGCTCACAGCTGGAGAGCAGGTCACCTGGAGTGTGTGGGAGAGGGTGAGACCTCTCTACTTACAATTCTGTTTACAACAGGTATGCCTTCTTGTTTCCCTAGTGTTCTGTAAGAATGGTGATGAAAAATATTACTTTTGAATCAAATACTTGAAAAAAAATCAACCCTGAAAATATATTTTGCAGAGAAACATAACCTGTTTCTTTTTTTTTTACAACAAACTTTATTATTTATTTATTTTGTGTTTGTTTATTTATTTGTTTGTTTGTTTGTTTATACATACAAGCCCTGGGTACAGTCAGAAGCACGGGAGGGTGAGAGAATTCACCAGAGCCAGAGCGGGGAGCAGAGTAGGCAGAAGGACCGAAGTACACTGCTGAGGGGAGCAGCAGGCGGCAGGAGAGGTCTGCGCGCCATGTGGGACCCTCCTCCAGTGGCTGGGGAGCAGCCGGGGATCGAACCGAAGCCGCATAGGCTGCGGGCAGCTTCGCAGCCCAGCACTCAACTGCTGCGCCACCGGGGAGGCCCCATAACCTGTTTCTTATTTAATAGTAACTATTGTGTATTTTCTGTTTTTTTTTTTTTTAAGTTTAGCAGTTGACAGATTGCAATGCAGAATTTTGTAATTCCCAAAGATTAAAATAATCCAATCTACCCCAGTTTAAGTGACATAAACAGATCTAATTGGAATAATCTCATTTATTAGGAAACAATCCTGGGTTAGGTTATTCCTCATACTGCATAATTCCTGCCTCAACCTCATATTCCTGCTTCTGGCCAGAGCATCAGCACTGGAGGTTCCCCCATGCCAAGGCAATTTGGGTGTCTCAATTTTCATTACACAGGTCCAGGCTTGTTTTTTTTTTTTTTCCTTCCTCAAGTCAGGGCTCCATTTAGTACATGAAACACTAGTGGGAAATACATGAAACATGCTTAATGCAATATGCTTCCATCCAATTTCCCCAAGGGTCTCAGGTATTCCCTAATATTATAAGGATCTAAAGTAGCAAGAGATATCTAAAACCAGGAGGAAAGTAGCTACACAAACCACCAGAATCAGTGGTTCTCAGATTTTGAAGTATAAGGAGAAGAGTCAAGAGGATTAGTAGGGTATCAATTTTGAATGTGGAACCCTGGTTCAAGTTCTTTAGAATCTCTGAGTTAATCTATTTAATTCAGCTTTGTGCTTCCTGGCAGGCACGGAAAATGGAAATATTTTTCTCTATTTAGGGTAACTGTGTGATTTTACTCCTGTATATACTAACCAATATACATATACATAAACATGCATATATACATGTATATACTGTATACTCGATATATTTGCTTTTCTTTTCTTTTTCTTTTTTATTTTCTTTTATATATTTTTTACATCATTTTTCATTTTTGCACAATGTATGCATTTTCATCTTGGTTATAGTGCCCATACAATTCCTAACCCCCTTATGTTGGCCGTAATCCCTTCTAAGCCCCCACCCCCACCTGGTCATAGTATGTCTCTGGTTTACAGTAGCTTGTTGATTTTGATTTTGATTTTACTATAATTAGTCTTTTTCCTGGTCCCTTATTTAGGTTTTCTAAATTCCTGCTATGAGTGAGACCATCCGGTATTTTTCTTTTTCTTTCTGACTTATATTTGCTTTTAAACCAACAAACTTGAGAAAAGTTAGAGGTGGGTGCTTGCATAATTCTCATACACATCAGTGCTTAATGAGGGACACATATTTTACTGATACTAACTTCATAAAAGGATTTTCTTTGGATAGCTTCCTTTATGAGGGATTTTGAACAGTTTTAAGGACATTTTCTTATAACCTTTTAAAATTTCCAATTTAAAGAAACACATGTTTTGTAGCAACAATATAAAAATACAGAATTAATGACTATTAAGTTTTACATCTTCCCAAATTATTCTTCTACACCTCTATTTAAAATTAAAATGTAATAATTAGGGCCTCCCCTGTGCCGCAGCAGATTGAGCACAGTGCTGTGAAGCTGTCTGCAGTCTCTGCAGCATAGGTTTGATTCCTGGCCAGCCAGGGAGTTACCCACATGGCTCAGCAGACCTCTCCTTTCTCCCCTGCTCCCCTCAGCAGTGTATTTTGGTCCGTCTACCTGTTCTGCTCCTTGCTCTGTATCTGGTGAATCCTCTCACGCTCCTCTGGCCTGTACCCCAGTGTATAAAAATAAATAAACCTTTCAAAAATATATAATAACTAAAATATATAATTCTGCTTTTGTAAAAACTCACCAATAATTGCATGTTATCTTTTTAAAAAATATTTTCATTTTTTTAAAGATTTATTTATTTTTATACAAGAAGCTGGGGTACAGGCCAAAGGAATGGGAGGGTGAGAGGATTTTCCAGAGACAGAGTGGGGAGCAGAACAGGCAGACAACAGAAATACACTGCTGAGGGGAGCAGTGGGCATGACAGGAGAGGTCTGCCACACCATGTGGGATTCTTGCCAGCCAGCAGGGATCCAACTGGCACTGCAGAGGCTGCCGACAGCTTCACAGAGCTGCGCTCAACCCGCTGTACCACCAGTGAGGCCCTGCATGAATATCTTTTCATGATAATAAAGATAAGGTTGATATCTCTTGAAAGTATGTATTCTGTTTCAGCATATTTATGTACAGTTAAACAATTTATCAAATTGTACTTAGTGGACATTCGGTTGTTTGTAATAACTCTCAGTTAAATAAAATACTGCAACTTCAGCTTTTGCATACAAACATGTTTGCTCACTGGTTTGTTTACTTGATAAAATCCTAAAAGTTAAATGACTAAATTTAACACAGCCAACTGGAAAGTTTCTTGAAACCTTTTGCTAACTGCCCTCTGGAAATGTGTCACCAAGGTTAACTCCCAGTAGTGGAGAATAAAGACATGAATCTCCTCACCAGCTCCCATCCTCAGGTGACTCAGGTGAAAAAAGTGGTCTGACAGTCATTTTGCTAATGCTACTGAGGTACAAATACTTTGATTTTTGGCTAAAGTTTTTTATTTGTTCAAATTTGTTAACATCCTTTACCTTGTTTCTACTAGTATTTTTTTTTTTTTGTTTAATTCTGGGCTGTTTTCACAATGACGTTATGACTCTTGTTTTCCTAACAAGTTTGTCTTAAAATTACAAATAATTTTTGAATTTTGATATAAGTAATTTATGATTTTAAGCTCCACTGACTTCTTTAGTAAAATATTCCACTAAACCCACCTTATAAACCAATTCTCTTGAATCTTCATGTACTTAAGGCTATAAATTAACATTTAAAATCTGTATTCCAAGATCAGTTTACTTTTGCTTCATGAGAGCTGGATCTGCCTTTCTTTTCTCTTTGCAAATGATTGCAGCAATATCATCCCCTGAAAGAAATCTATTCTGTCCTCAGAGATTTAAATTATTTCTTCATTTGTTTCATTTTTTAAAGATTTATTTATTTAAGCAGACAAGAACTGGGGTGTAAGCCAGAGGTGCGGGGTTGGGAGGATTCACCAGAGAGAGTTGGAAGCAGAACAGGCAGATCTACTGAAATACACTGTTGAGGGGAGCAGTGGGAGAGGCAGGTAAGGCAGGAGAGGTCTGCTGCACCATGTGGGTTGCTCCCTGGCCAGCCGGGGATCTTGCTGCAGTGGCTAGCGATAGCTTGATAGCGCTGGGTTAAAACCCTGTGCCACCAGGGAGGCTCTCTTCATCTGTTTCTATCTTTCTCCTCTGCTCTATGATTAGTATCAGGTATTTTTATATTTTTCTACTTATATAATGTATTTTTTAAATTATATATATATTTTTTAAGATTTATTTATTTATAAAAGCACTGGATACAGTCAGAAGCACGGGAGGGTGAAAGAATTCACCAGAGCCAGAGCGAGGAGCAGAACAGACGGACCGATGAAACACACTGCTGAGGGGAGTAGCGGGCGGCAGGAGAGGTCTGCGTGCCATGTGAGACCCTTGCTGGCAGCCAGGGGATCGAACCAGCGCTGTAGAGGTTGCGGGCAGCTTTGCAGCCCAGTGCTCAACGGCTGCGCCACCGGGGAGGCCCTACTTTTTATAATATTACATTATAATGTTTTCATTTGCAAAAATAAGCTTATCAGGATGTATTTTCTTTTCGGCGAGCTCTAAGTATCTTTCACCTAAATTTTATTTAAAAAAAAGAACACAGGTTCTCTGTGTGTGAGTCAATGTGGGGATAAATAAAGGTGAGTACATAAGGATGTAGGGAAGATCGCACACTGGGGAGTGAAGAGCAAGTGGCAAATTCAAGAAGATGCAGTCACCTTGGGCTCTGGTCACTGGAATAATCCACAACCAGACACTGAGCATGAAGTGCAGGTGCATGTCCCTGAAGTCATCTTCCTTGATTTTTCACAACTTTCAGTGGGACTACTGACCATGAGGACCCAAGTAACACAACTAAATTCATGGATAAGAGGTTGGGACACTGGATATGCTGGCTTTGGGTACTAGATATGCAGGGATTACACTTTATTTTGCTTGATTTAACATTTTAATAATTTTTTGAGGTAATATTATTTTAAAGCACCTTTTGTGGTTCAGAGTTATAGGATCACACTTCTTCAGATATATGTCACTAGACATGTCCACCACTAAGGCATCCATAGTTCCCCAACATAGCCCATTGGGTCCCCCCAACACATTGTTCTCCTCCTTCTCTCCAACACCCCTCTGGTAGCTTAATTTTACCAACAGTTTTCTAAGGTTTGTTATTGGTTTGGTTTGACTGACCCTTTGTTTTGTTTCTTAATATTCAATATGAGTGAAAACATCCATTGTCTTTCTCCTTCTGAATTGTTTCACTCATCATGATCCCTTCCAGATCCTTCCAAATGACAAGAGTGCATATTAATCGCCGAGTAGTATACCTCTATGCTTATATATCACATCTTCTTAAAGGATTTGCCTTTATCTTTATAGGTGAGAAATTGGGCTAGTTCTGATTAAATGGAGAACTTCTGTCTCCTCTCCAGGATGCAGCCAGGGATGTTACAGGCAAAGCCAACATCCTTCTAGAAGCAGCTTTAGAGATGCCCAGGGCTCTGTTAGGTGTCCAATACTGCACTGTAGAGGATGGAAACAACTATCTCAGACTTCAAAATGTTAAGATTGAAAAATACATCTGATACCCTGCTAGAGAAGGGGCCAGAATGATAAATAGTTGCCTCATATTTTAACAGCAACACCTCCTGACAAAGTGACCTGCCAGAGATGTTTACTACAAAATGTAATCTCAGATACTTTCATTAATTTACTGCCTGGACAGGGTTAAACCTTCCATTTGTATTTGGGTGAGAATTTTCCAGAGGTGAGATTATTGTTTTGCTTTTTTTGTTTTTGTTTTACATAATTGTTCTCTCTGAATTAGAAAAGAATATGGTGTTCAGATGAAGTCATTCCTCTGGATGGATAGCTACATGCCTTCCCCTTGGTCCTGACAGAATTGTGGCACACAGGGAAAGTCTGAAGTTTGTGGATGTCAATAAAGGAAATACTTGATTCTGAAGCAGGGGAGCTATAGTGTCAAAAGTACAGTGGCCAGATAGAGGACAGGTTTTCACCCACATGCAAAATTATAAAGACTACTCAGTTTCAGGGAATAACAACAATGAGGTTTATTTAATGAACAGGGGAAACAAGTAGTTTCTGAGGCCACAAGTGACTGGCTATCTCACCCCAGATAGTGTCCAGTGTCCAAAGGTCCCAAACAAAAGGTAGCTCATTTAAGATGCTGCTGTCCCATCAGTGAGGGCCTAAAACTCATGGCATACTGGCAAGCAGCAGGCTGGGATGCAACTCATCACACTGGAGGTGCTCCCAGGTAAGGGATGCTGTAGCCCAAAGCAACAGTGGGAAAGTCAGGATGGACAGCATAGATGCTGGGTCAGACAACATTGGAAGCAACAGTGCTAGGAGGTGGTTCCAGAGGATCAACAGCTCTCACAGTTCCATACATGTTAACAGCTTGCAAAAGTGATCCGACCTCAACAGTGCTAGGCAGCACTGGTCACCAGGAGGACACCACCAATGTCAGTAACACCAGTGTTGCAGTTCTTTTTGAGTTGTTGGCCAACACCAACAACAAACAACTCCTTGAGATACCAGGCCCAGGGCTTTTGGTGCTCCTTTCAGGTGACATCAGAGGCAGGGCCAGATGCAGCCACTGCCTCTGCAAAACTCATTGGCATCTCTTCTTTCTTTGGAGGTCAGCTGCTGGATGCTGCTGCTTTCTTCTTTCGAGGAAGAATCTTCATTCTTTCCTCAGAGGCCAGGAACAGGCTCTCTCCCAAGCTGGCTCCTGCTCTGCCTTATATCCTCTTTCAGGGTTTCCCACCAACAGTCTGATTTGACCATTTTCAATCAGATGGCTAATTGGACCACACCAATTAGCTCAAAGCTCACACTTCATTGGTCCATTCTATAATCCAAGCACCAAATATAACTGTAAAGCCCAGGGAGCCTGCAGCAGCACTGCGAGGTAGGCTATGCTGCAACCCCACCATCTTGGCCTGGTCTCTGTGGGGCTACTAACAGACTTCAGCTGGAGATCACCTCAGTGATGAACTGGCCCAGGGAGGCCCCATGCAGCCCTGACCAAGGCACTGAATGCCCTGGGGTGGCATGGTAGGTAACCACTGCCATCCACCATCACTGTTGGTCTCTGCCTGCAACCTGAGCCCCAGTGGGGCCACTGGTGGCTGACAGTAAAATACCCACCACTTGCTGCCATAAGCAGCACTCTGGGGTTGAGCACTAAAGGACAGGCTGCTTACAGGCAGCGACTTTAGTGCAGGTGGAAAACCTACACCAATTTTCCAATAGCTCCCTCTGTTTAACTGGCAGTGAAGAAGAACCACTCTTGCCCAACACTGTGAGGCTCCAGTTATAATTCCAAAACCAAAATATATTATATTTCTCTTTCAGAAGAATGAGCAGAGTCAAATTGTAACAGTGTGCTATCCATAGAAAGAGCAAGTTCTAGGTTTCCTGCCCTCACCCAAGGAGAAAACTGGGGGAAGAAAAGAAAAATAAGACTGCTGGAGGCACATGGAGCAGAGAGACATGTAAAGAAGCTGCACTTACTTCTCAGCCTTGGACTTGTACCAGGGACTTGGGGGATGTGGATGTAGACACTTGAAAGAGACAGGTGCGGCTGAGAGACCCGTTGGGAGGCTGAAAATGACAGCCTTTATCTTGACTTGGGTTTTGATTTTGTTCTTTTCCTTCCAGACTTGCCTGCCCCCTCTGCTCTTCTCCTATGGCTCCCCACCAAAAGGTGTCTTAGACGTGTGGCAAACTTTTGGGCCTCAGAGGTCCGCATTGGGCCAACCCTGTTTAGCTGGGCATTTACTCATGAAGGGATGGGTAATTTGGGGTGTTTAATTGGAAATTATTTCAACTATTTTCTTTATCTTTTCTTTATTGCACACTAATTTTTTCAAGTCCTTTTTTATTGAAGGTGTTATGCACTAAAAATATGTTTGTCTTTATGCAGTGGATGGCAGAACCTATTTAGAGCAAGCAGGTTTGGGGGTCTGGGGTACCCCTCAGTCTGCCCCACTAACAAAACTACCCCCAAGGGATTTACACATGTGCTTGGAGTTCTTTGGCTTCACGACCTCATTCTGTATCACTTGGGAGAAGAAATAAGGTAGAAGCCCTAAGAAACATTTCTGAAAAGTCTAGAAACACAGAAAAGATTTGGGTTTTAAATTTTTTTCCTATTACTGTTGTTTCTTTTTTTAATAAGTCAATGAAAGTTATTCATTTTGTGGCAACAAGGGAGACTAAAGTACAATATCCAAATATAAAATTGAGTTCTAGCTCTAACTTTCCTAAATACTAGTTGAGTAACCTTAGATAAATACTTTACACTCTTAGCTTCAATCTTCATATTTACAAAATAGAAAAAAATATTTACTGAGCTGAGGTTTAGGAGAGCACTTCATAAACTCTATCAGGATCCAAAATATCTGTATAGAAATATAAAATTTAGGGCCTCCCCGGTGGCGCATCAGTTGAGCGCTGAGTTGCGAAGATGCCCGCAGCCTCTGCAGCACCAGTTCAATCCCCGGCTGCTCCCCGGCCACCGGAGGAGGGTCCCACATGGCGCACAGACCTCTCCTGCCGCCCGCTGCTTCCCTCAGCAGTGTGCTTTGGTCCTTCTGCCTGCTCTGCTCCCTGCTCTGGCTCTGGTGAATTCTCTCACCCTCCCACGCTTCTGACTGTACCCAGTGCTTGTATAAATAAATAAATAAATCTTAATATATATATATATATATATAAAATTTATGTGTATACCAGTATAACAACATTTGGGAGGCTGAGGAATCCCCTACAACCCATAAATACATTTGACCAGATAATCTGTGACCATGAAATCTGTGATCTGTGCTCCACAGTTATAATAACTGAATTAAGGAGGTCAGGACATGAAACTTCTAGGTAGATCTGGCATTCCAACTCTAAGGAGGGATAGTATAAATTAAACCACCGTTGTTGTTAACTTTCAGAAGATTTTGGTGGCCATTATGGAATGGTGGCATTCTGGTATCAGGACATGTGAGGGGCTGAAGCTGGGCTGCAGGATGCTCTGTTGCAGACAAAAAAGAGTTCTTTGTCATCCAAAATGTACAGACACACTCAAAAATGCCCAAACCTTTTATTTCCCCATTGTACCCTCCATAATGCCTTCCCAGAGACTGAAGTTCTTTTTCAGTAGACTACAGTTTCTTTTTCCTTCTTATTGAAGGGATTGTAGGGTCCGACAGTTGTGACCATTCGAGACAGCGGTGCCTGACGATGAAAGAGGTCAAATTCCATTTCTTTCCGTAGGATGCTATAACAGAGTGGAAATAAAAGAAAAAAATGACATAGAAACATACAGTCTCATCCATGCCTCAATTAATAATACATGTGTACATATGGAGGGAGAAGGGAGTGGGTGGGAGGGAGAGAGATAGATGATGTGGGGAGACAGAGACACATATAACAGAAACAGAGAGGCACTGGTAATGATTAATCTTTTTACATATTGTTTCTTTCATTCATTTACATTCAGTTCCATTTATTGCATTACATGCATTATATTGCAGTTTCTTTCATTGAATATTTACTCTGTGCCTAGAATATAGAAAACACAGCTGAAGGGAGTTGAGTTTATAGAGTGGCAGCTAAATAAAATCTGAGTTGTGCTGAGGATATGAAGAAGCCCACCTCTCTGAGCCTGGAATGGTGATCCACCAGGAGTCCAGATCAGAGCAGAGTTAGGTAATGGTGAAAACAAGGAGATATAGGCAAGGAGAGGTATGGGGTATATGTGGGGGTGGGGGGAGACAGGGAGCATGTAGGGAGAGCTTGAAGAGGAAGCATGATAGAGGGGCAGGATGGGATAGTCCAGCCATGTGCAGGACTGAGCATAATTTCACCCTGTAGTGGGGGTTAAGCTGACTGCTCTTAACCTCACATGTCTTAGTCTGCTCATCTATCCAGGGAGCATAACAACTACCCGAGCTTGTTGTGAGAGCTGAAAGAAAATCACTGTGGAATGTGTATTACTCTAAAAATGATGTTTTCCAGCACTGTTTGAACCCAACTTTCTTGAACCCACAACTGCCTGCAACAACTTTTCTGTAAATTTTATGCTGTTTGAATCATTCACAGAGAATGCAATGTCCCTGTGCATTACAAAACACAAAGCAACCAAATCCAAAATGGCTTTGCTTTCATGCTATGATGATCATGAAGTAATACATTTGTTTTATGTTGTGGGAAATGGCCATGGAAGTGAGAACTCAGGTTTTGGTGAAGGTTGCATTCTGGTGGGAGGGGATATGAAGAATGCTAGATATTCCATTGGGATGGAAACAGGAGTAGAGGGAGGTACCTCTGAATGTGTCTTATTACAAATTCAGAGATCCACACTATCCCTTCTACCATCTGCACCTGCACTTCCTCTCCTTAGATCTCTTCTGAAAACCTCTTTCCTTGCTATTCTACAGCTTATTTAAAATATCAGCCCCAAGACACAGGAGTCTTGCACATGCCAATCAAAATATATTGTAGGCTATGCAGCCCCAACCCCTTTGCATTAACATTTGAAACCTACAAGACTCAACCTGAAACCAAAATTTTGGACTGTCAACCAAAAAGTTTCCAGTAAATGTTCATTCTTGTCCTCCACATGAAGGGCTCCAAGGGTACCATACAGGATCTTGCAGGTAGCAGTGTTTCCTTTGATTGGTGGTAGCAGAATTCATGGCAAGGGTGGACTGGGAGGATGTGGAGACAGGGGAGAAGGGGGAGTGGTAGTTTTCTTTTTAAGAACATTTATAGTTGAAGGAAGGAGAGTAGAGAAACAGGATGGCAGGTCAGGGGGGAATAACTTTGACTCAGACAATAGGAAAACCTGGCTGGGCTTCTTCACAGAAAGCAGGAAGAAGAAGGAGAGGGTCAAGATTTCAAAGGGAAGCATAGGCACTTTAGAAAAGTGAAAACTCATTTTTCCAGGAGGAGAAGAAGAAACAGAAGTATTGGCAGAGGTAAAGATTGTGGAGTGGGGGAGGGGAAGAAGAGTCAGTTTGGATGTCCAGTGACAGAAAATGAACCTGTCTGCTGAGGGGGACCTGATGGGAGGAGTGGCGATGTCCAAGTAGGGGCCCATGGGAAATGGCACAGACTCTGAGCAAAGTAGGGTACATTCCAGAGTCACAGTGGGTGTACACAGAGCCAAGTGTTCAGAAGTGCCCAGGATAAGCCCATATACAGATGTTTCAGAAACAACAAGAAAAAATGTATCAAGTCAGATAGACATTATCAGGAGGAAGTCAGGTTACCTTACCAAGTTCTCATGATATTCATCAGAGATCTAGATTCCTACTTCTACTGAAAAACATTAGGCAAAAATCCCACCATGGTGTCAGAAAAAATCATAGGTGATATTTCATGATGAAGATTTTCCAAGTCCTGATTTTCTCTGGTTACAGCATAGGGGCAGGACAGAGGCCAATCACTGCCTTCCTGCTAACAAAACACTTTGGACAATGCATCTCCCTACTGTGCTTTTCTCCCTGCTGACCTCTTGTCATCAGCAGGTGTTGGGGTGAATCTAGGAGTGAAATGTGGGCACCTGATGCAACACAATGCTGTCAGTTGTGGTGACATTGGGGATGCTGCCACTAACTCTATTTCCAGAACCCATGTTTACCCTAAGAATCAGAACTCCAGAAGATTTCTTGTCCCCACTCTTGGATAACAGATAACAGATCAGTGTGTAGTGGGGGAAGGAGGAGATCATGGGCAATAAGAAATCAGCAATCTGGCTATGAGCATGTTGTCAAAGGTGCAGTTTTGGTTTTTTTTTATTTTTTCAAGTAGTAATGATAGTAACCTTGTAAACAGTAGTAACTAGTAGCAACAGCAGTAGTAATAGTACTAGCAGTAGTAGTATTTGGAGGATAGTTTTCCTTTGAGAAATAGAGATTTCTTTGAAGTAATCTGGTAGCCAAATAGCATGGCATGGAAATGTGCTAAACCAACAAATGTCAGGGATGAGAACTGAGATGTATAGGGTGAGAGAATGGATTGAGAGGGAGAACAATGAGTCATTGGAAATGTTCCCATCTGCACTGAGGAAATATTGTTGAGTAGGATCACTTCTCAATCACTCACCTGCCAGACACAATGTGTCAAAGGGGTTAAAGACACTACTATCAAGCTATTGCCAGCCATTGCAGCATGAATTCGATGCCTGGTCAGCCAGGGAGCAACCTACGAGGCGCAGCAGACCTCTGCTGTCTTGTCTGCTGTTCCCCTCAGCAGCATATTTCAGTAGATCTGCCTGTTCTGCTCCCCACTCTGTTTCTGGTGAATCTCTCTCCTCACTCCCACCCCTCTAGCTTACACCCCAGTTCTTGTATGCATAAATAAATAAATCTTTAAAAAATAAATGACAGTTATGAATTTGCATCTAATTTTAACACTGTCTTTTCAGATCCTTCACATGAAGTAAAATACATCAAATT
This sequence comes from Talpa europaea, assembly GCF_964194135.1. Classification (NCBI taxonomy): domain Eukaryota; kingdom Metazoa; phylum Chordata; class Mammalia; order Eulipotyphla; family Talpidae; genus Talpa; species Talpa europaea. Next base: position 44,842,969 of record NC_140078.1, read on the forward strand.
TCTAAACTTTTACTAATTCTGTATTTAGAAATGTGTTTTTTATGACATTTAAAATGTGTCTTAACCTGAAACCATAAAATACATAGAAGGAAATATAGGCGAACACTACATGATATGCACATCAAAGACATCTTTACAGACACATGACCCAAAGCAGAAAGAGTGAAGGCAAAGATAAACAGCTGGGACTACATCAAATTAAAGAGCTTCTGCACAGCAAAAGAGACAATAACCAAAACAAAGAGAAACCCCACCGACTGGGAGAACATTTTTGCACACAACACTAATGATAAAGGACTGATCACAAAAATCTACAAAGAGCTGATGAGACTCAAAAAAAACAAAGAAAATTATCCAGTCAAAAATGGTCAGAAGAGCTAAAAAGAAACTTCTCTGAAGAAGAAATGCAAATGGCAACAGGCATATGAAAAAATGTTCAACATCACTTGTCATCAGGGAAATGCAAATCAAAACTACCATGAGATACCATCTTACACCAGTGAGAATGGCACATATTAAAAAAACTAGCAACAACAAATGTTGGCAAGGTTGTGGAGAAAAAGGAACTCTCCTGCACTGTTGGTGGGAGTGCAAACTGGTCCAACCACTATGGAGAGCTGTTTGGAGATTTCTTGACCTACTAAACATAGAGCTTCCATATGATCCAGCAATTCCACTCCTAGGTATTTACCCAAGGGACAGAGAAACATCAATTCCAAAGAGCACCTGCACCCCTATGTTTATAGCAGCACTGTTTACAATAGCTAAGCTTTGGAAACAACCCAAATGCCCAAAAATAGATGACTGGATCAAGAAGATGTGGTACATATACACCATGGAATATTACTCAGCATTCAAAAAAGATAAACACATGCAATTTGCAGCAACATGGATGGAGCTGGAAGGGATCATGCTCAGCGAAATAAGCCAGAAAGAAAAAGAAAATTATTGGATGGTCTCATTCATAGCAGGAATCTAGAAAACTTAAATAAGGGACCAGGAAAAAGAATAACTATAAGAAAGAAAATATCAAAATCAACAAACAACTATGAACCAGAGACACTCTATGGGGGGTGGGGGGCGGGGAAAGGAGGGATTGGGGTCAAAATAAGGCGGTTGTAATTGTATGGGGAATATAAAAATAAAATTTAAATAAAAGAAAAAAAATTAACTAGAAAGTTGGTAGTTTAATATTACTTGGTACTCTCATTTCAAAAAACTTGGTTTATTTATATATTCAGGAGAGTTTGTGAGTTTGTTGGGGGGAAAGGATGTCCTGAGCTAATTCCATGCAGGCTTTGTGGACTCCACCCCCACTCCAGACCAAAGCCATCAAGACATTGGGAAAGACAAATCCTGTCACCACCAAAGGGAAGGTGGCTGGGACCTGAGGGTGGAGTGAAGGAGCCAAGTTTGGTATAAAAACCAGACACGTGGGCCTTGGGGTCTCTTGCTTTCACTGGCCTCCTGGCTTCAAGGCTCCTGGCTTGCGGCCAGCTCTCAGAGAGTGCCATTTGGGATTCAGATCGGTGGATTGGGTAGGACACATTTAAAACTTTGTCTCCCACTTTTCTCCCTGAGTTGTACATTTCCTCATTTGCCCTTCCCTTGTAAATAAACCTTTTATTAACCTTTAAAAAAATAAATAAATAAATAAAATGTGTCTTAAGAGAAAAATGAATTTTTTTTTTTTTTTGTGGGACCCTTGCTGGCGGCTGGGGAATGAAGTGCTCAACTGCTACGCCACCAGGGAAGGCCCAAGAGAAAAAATGATTTTTTCCTCAAAAGTTTCTAGGCAAAATATTAGCCTACAAAATCAATGACTTTTTTTAAAAAAAAAAAATATTTTTCATATGTGGGCTAGAGATTCTAGATAATTATCAAACTCCAACTTTAGAGAAGTTGGTAAAGTCCTGCCAGCAGGCAGCTGCTCTTCCCTCTCATCATTGTCTTTGGAACAGCCTCATGCACAACCCTGTAGAATGATGCAAACACTATACACACAGAGACGAGCAGGGAGCCTAAAAGCCACCCTTCTGAGATTCCAGGTGGCACGATGAGGGGCAGTTTCTATGGCCTCCCCTGGGTAAGCAGGACCCTGTCCACAGGCACCCTTGCCTTCAAATACATGAGACCCAATGTCCTACTTCACCAGTGTCCTGTGTGAACCGCTTCCTCCGTGAGGTTTTTATTAGTGCCTCCATGAAGATCCACAGTAGCTTGTGTGTGCCTCAGTTTCCTCATGTGTAAAGTGGGATAACAACTGTACCTTCCTTGGAAGGAAAGGTTACCAGGATGGTGAAATGAGTTAGTACATTCCAAATGGGAAGTACTGGGCCAACATATGTGACCATAGTAGATCCTGAAATAACGTCACTTCATTCAATGTAATTTTGTTATAATATGGATGAGAAAAAAAATTCCAACAAACATTGGACAAAATGAGGCCAAGGACCTGTTATTTTGTTAAAGCCCGTTTCTGAGAACCTATCCGTGAAGGTAAGTGAGGACTTAGGATATTTGGACTTATGATATTTGTCATCCACTACTACAGTTGTTTATATTTCTTTCTTACAGACTGTGAGCTCCTCACATATTGGGTCTACTTCTTATGAATTCCTGGAGTACAACACACATTTGTTGACCCAATGAAAAAAATAGATGAAGTAATGAAAAATACTCATGAATGAATGAGTTAATGAACAACTGTATGTATTGAAACCTAGCTCAAAAATCCAGTTGCTGTCTTTTGCAATATTTCAGAAGTCCATTGGGGCAGGAACTCTGACTCTGGCCAAAAGCCACCTCCTCAGAATGTCCTCCCTACTCTTGAGCCCTCTACTGTATCTCCATGACTTGCTGCTACATAGCATGTCAGTCTCCAGAACTGATCTAGTTGTGCAGTTACTTGTGTACTTCGTCATCAAGTGTCTTTCACAACAGAGCATATGCTCCTGAGAAGAGGTATCTTTTGTATTCAACTCTGTGTTCACTGTCCTGAACAGGACCTGGGCCAGATGCAGGTTCATCAATGTTTGGTAAAGAATGACTTCTTTACTAAGAGAATGTGATATAACAGAAAGGCACCCTTTTGTGAGGAGCTGTGCCTCACCCACCCCTACCCATGCCCCCAATGCTCCTACACACCGATTACTAGGACAGTTGATTTATTTGCACTGGGCCAGCATGTAGACCTGGTTAAATCTGCATTTTCATTTTCAAAACTGTGTCATTTTATTCGCGAGGCCAAGACTTCCATCAAATGCTTTCAAATTTGAGTTATAATGAACAGTAATGTGCTGCTTCTTACTAGCAACTTCATATAATGAAGTCTTCAATAACCTTCTCTCTAATGTCTCCTATTTTTGATTTGCAAAAATGGTGCTTAAAAATACATATGACTTTCAACAGAATTTTGTTTTTTATAAAAAAAAAGTGGTTATTCACAGAAGTAAGTGTGTGTCTCATGTAATCCATGCATCTAAGCAGTGTCCATGTCTGACGATAATGCAAAGGCTGATATGTGTGCAAAGGTTGTGAGATAAAGATGCTGTTCACCTAATACGTTTTAAGTGTCTTCGTATGCTCCTTTAGGAAACATCATTGGGAAAATGAAATCTTCTGTCTTTTTGATTTGACTATATATATAATTATATATATATATTTATATTTGACTATATATATATTGAACAATGTAAATTTATTCTAAATAATTATTTTTAAAGGAATAACTATAATGAGGATCCTTACCTCCCCCTTCCCCAATGTATCTAAATGCAGTATATATACAGGACTCATACTTACTGGTGCACTTCTGAATCTGAAGATGGGGTTGCTGCTGGAATATCAGAATTCGCTGGGTGAGTGGCTGTGAAATGAACCTTACCAGTATATCCTGGAATATTTGCAGTTCTAAAGTAAAGAGTTAAAGGAGGGGAAAGAGAGGAAATTAAAATGAGTTTATGATATAACGGTGGTCACCAGTACCCAAATATGAAAATATAAATGGAGACACAGTCTGCTGTAAGGTGTGGGTATCAGGCTGTTGAACAAGAAAGGGAACAGATGTGTAGCTAATAGCTCTCCTCTAGTATAGAAGAAATTTATCTCAAGTCCATGTTTTCCTATTCTTTGGAGTAATACAGGAGTCACTGCTGATTTCTGTTTCATAATGAAGGCAGAAATATGTTTCTCATAGAACAGCAGCCCATTCATGAGAACTCTGCAATGCTGATTCCAGTATTAGGAGACATACAATTGTTTCTTAAATGACAATTCTAGTCATCACTAATATACTGTATTACTGAGTTCACATAATTTCCTAAAATTGCACAAAAGTAAACAAACATTGGCCTGGTTAGTTTAGTTACACTTTTCAACTTCTTCTGTTCCTTTTCCCACCAGAAAAGCCTGGAAATGATGGAAAAGCTCATTCAGTGTGGATATGAAAGCCTCACCATAAGAGACAAACAAACCATCCAAAAGAAAAGGTAGTACAGAGGAGCGTGAAGAATACTATCTTGCTATTTCTATAGCATTCAAAGTGCTTTACATGGATCATTTTCTGAGGGAGAGGCTGAACTCTTGGGTCTTCTGTGGCCTCAGTTCTATGTGCTGCTATGTCGCTTCAACCAAGAAGAGCTACAGAAAAGTGAGATTTAAACTGTATTTTCAAAGAACACACTACATCAGAAACACGAGAATCACTCAAACAATACATCATTTTGTGGAATTCAGCTTGCTCTGCCTGCCCTGCAGGGAGAAAGAGAAACATCACCCCTCTATCCTGCCCATGGCAGGGAAGTTTGTTGCTTCTACTCCCTCCATGGTTTGCCCTTCCCAGCCCTTGGCCCTTTCTTTGAGAGTGTGGCCTGGTTCCTTATTCTAATTTAATGCACAGACAAAATGAAGCACAGATGCAACCACACTTCTGTTGAAATGGAACGCAGGGTGCCTCTGTGGATCTCATGGTGACATCCATAATCCTTTCCACACATCCAATGAGCCACACCAAGCCTTCTCCCAGGGACCATCTATTTTAGGACTCATTTTCAAAATATGACACTAATGGCAGGTTACTCCTCATAGTCAGGGACTAAGGCCAACAGGAGAGAAGGAGAGAAGGGTGGTGGCATGGGTATGTGCAAGGGCAAGACTCATCTAGATCCCATGGCCAGCTCGCAGGTCTGGTCGACTGGAGGAATCTCAGAGCCTTATTGCCTCAATTATAAAAGAGAGTAACAATGACACCAATCTCAAAAACATGGTGAGTGCAAAGTAAGAACATACTTGTGAAAGTATCCAGGGGAATAAAAAGGTAGCAATGTACACTGCATCACACTGGTGCCCTTTCATGTTGGTATCAGAAAGAAAGATAAAAAATTCCCTATCAGCAGGGAATAAATAAACTAATAATCCTCATGTGTCTTTTCCAATTCTGTCTTCCATAATTATACAGGTGGTGACTTACTGCCTTGCAGACAATAAAGTTGGAAACACCTGATGCTTGCAAAGGGAAGGGAGATTACATCACCAGTAAAAATAGCACAAACAGTAGAATTTGTGAGATCAGGAAAATGAGGCATATGAATTGCAGGGGAAACCTACCTTTACAGGGAGCCAAACCTCCCTTCCAAATCTGACTTCACCCTTTAACTAGCTGTGAGATTTTGCTGAAGTAATGAAAGCTAGTCAAATACAGTAGAGAGATGGGGCCTCCCTGGTGGCGCAAGGGGTTAAGCAACGCACTATGAAGCAATTGGCAACCACTGCAGCATGAGTTCAATCCCCAGCCAGGGAGCAACCCACACTCCAGCCAGGGAGCAACCCACACTCCAGCCAGGGAGCAACCCACACGGCGCAGTAGACCTCTCCTGTCTCGCCCGCTGCTCCCCTCAGCAGTGTATTTTGTCAGTCTGCCTGTTCTGTTCCCCGCTCTGTCTCTGGTGAATCCTCTCACCCCCTGCATCTCTGGCCTGTACCCCAGCTCTTGTATGCATAAATAAATAAATCTTTAAAAAAAATGCAGTAAAGAGAGACTACCACCAGCCTCTTAGGTGTACTCTGGGGATTGAAGAAATTCAATGAAAGTGAAATCAGCTAGCAAATCTTTTGAACTACAAGATTTTAAAGAAATAAGTGCTTTCCTATATATGAAAGGTAGAGGATGCAAAGTTTATTCAGCACAGATAGTTATGAGATGTTAAGCCTGCCTTCCAAAGTTCCTGAATGCTGGGGGTTCTTAAAACTTAGCAATGCCCGAGACCCACCCCTAGACACTCTGATTTCATTGCTGAGGGTTATGCCCTGGGAACTGGGGTTTTCAGAAGCTCTCCAGATAATTCTAGTATGCAGTGATATTGGGTTGTCTCAATTTTAGAGCTACATTTTCAGATTTGTCAGCAGGATTCGGTGAGTAAACCACTACTACTAAATTCTGGGCAGTACCCTATAGGATTTCTTAGAATTTTCTTGTAGAAGTGTAGCCATATGTCAGAGAGGTAACAGAAAGTGGGGCAAAACTATTCATGTATACATATTTTTCCCAAACTGTCATTAAAGCTTCCAAGCATGTTACAAAGGAAATCCCCTTTTTCTGTCTGAGAGGTTTTATCCACTGCCTTAAAACACCTGCAGAAGTAAAATACCTCTGAAGTCCTACCCTGCTTTTAGAGCAGTTAAGAAGTCAAAGAAGCAAGCAAGCAATTTATAAATCAGGAGACAGGCTGTATATAAAACATCATAAAGTTACATGTGGCATGCAGGTTATTGATGTTGATGAATCAATATTGATGAATACATTTATTGTAATAATGATAGTATACAATATCATATCTAATAACAAGTCATGAATTAGTAGACAAATATAAGCTGCTTAGACTTGAGAAATAAATTCAGTTGCATGATAAACTGCCAAATACTTAAAAATGAAAGTCCTGTCTGAATATGCTTCTAAATCTATTCCATTTAACTGTTCTAAATCTATCCCATTTAACCCTTTTGCAAGGACATTATAGAAGGACTTCTTCTATCTCAAGTGTGACATGTTGATCTCATATCAAGAAGATAATAATCTCTGAAGAACACTTTACAGGCCTGCTGCTGATAAGCAATATTATTTTTCAGTTAGAGTAAACAAACCTATTACAGATACTGAAGTATATAGGCTTCAAAATGGATTTTTGGATTAGTTGCTTGTCCAAAACACCCCTATCCCCATTTAAGGAAAGCAAAGAAAGGCAAGAATTAATTTAAAAATAGGAGGTCTTCATTTTTTGTCTTTGCTCCATAGCTTCTGATTCTTTGAAAACTTCTTTTGTACTCTTATTCCCAAAATAAGCCTGAATTTTGTTCACTAATGGGTAAATTTGAATAAATTATTGCCTACATTTACAATGAGCTGGTTTTACTTAACAAAGAAAAAATAGAAATTAAATAATTTCAAAAAATAAGCTGTTTAGTAAATCATTTTGAAAAGTAGAGCACAGATAGTATATGATTAAAAGCTAAATAGAAAATAAAGAAAATAGGTTATATGCACATATGCACTATATATATGTATATATATTACATGCATATAGATTACAACTTATGTGTGCATACAAGATCTCTCTCTCTCTCTCTTTCTGTGCCACAGACATGACTAATACTCATTGAGTGTGCACTATATTCCAAAAACCCTTATAAAGGCTATAAGAATTAGCTCATTTAATTCCCACATACCCTGTGTCAAAGGTCCTAGCACATGCCCATTTTATCTAAATAGGAGCTAAGGCAAAAAAAAAAAAAAAAGTCTAAGAAATGTGCCCAGAGTCAGCAGAGCTGGCAAGCAACAGAAATGATCCAGATGCAGAAGGCCCAAGCTGTCAAGATGCTACCATGGATTGAATGGAGAATGTTAGTGTTCTTGGAAATACCTCTCATGCTGATCCACCCAAAGTGTCCAGCCATATCTTATGGTTGACATTGATTATAGGTGTTGTGTTACTGCAAGTTTGAGTTAATGTCATTACGTTTTACTGGAGCTATTCTGTGTCAGGTACAGTTTTAGGGAGAAATCTAGAAGGGCTGGCTCCTGACAGCTTTCACATCAAGGAGTCAATTTTAAAAATGCACCATTTGAAGTTTACATAACCCAAATTGGGCAAAGAACATTGATGCAAAGTATAAGTAGGGCACATGAGAGGGATACAGACAGAAAGGCATGGGAGCAGAGCTTCAGAGGGCTAGTGTTTCACTCCAGGGTTGCCCTGAGCAGCAAGTAACACAGCAGTGAATCTTTCTGAGCCACAGTCTGTCTCTGGAGCTTTGAAGGGGGCTGAGGAAAGCTTACTTAGATGAAGTGTGTAGAATAAGTTCAGATGTGGTGGGCTGGAAGGCAGGACTGGAAAAGTGGAGTGAAAGTGGGAGGGAAAAGCACAGTGAAGGTCAAGATAGGACTTCAAGAAGGATGGGTCGGGGGAGAGGAGAGTGAGTGAGAGGGTGAAAGGAAAGAGAGTCCTGTGAGCTTTGAGAAATCCAAATCTACTAAGATTTGTTTAGAAGTTACAGGGCTGTTTTGTTATCATCATCATCATCATCAATATCTTCACCATCTAGTGTTTTTCCTTCATCTGTTTTTAGAATCTTCAACTCTTGCATTTGGGAGGGGCATAGAAAAAACTCAGAGGGTTAGAGTTATTGTGGGACTGAGGCCCTGAGAAACTGTTACTCTCCAAGACAAAGGCATATTCACATGGGCTGAGGATAGTGTACCCTGGAGATTATGAGATTAAAATTTGGTCAAATTAACTTCTAAATAAAACCCCTAAATTCTTAAAAAAAAAAAAAAAAGAAAAAGAGGTTGTTCTTTTAGGCACTCAGGCAATGTGTGATCTGGGGATCTTACATCATCTATCTGGGCCTCATGCTCCTCATTCTCTAAAGTGGAATAGAACCTGTGTCCACACCTCTACCTTTACAACTTGATCACACAATTTTGAAAAACAAATTAAAGTAGATTTAAAAGGCAGAAGTTCCAAGCTAATAAAAAGAAGTACCATTCATAACCTCATCCTTTACCTGGGTTGCAGTGATACTTGCTTTATAGATGCAACATAGTACTGACCAGCAGGCAGGGCCCCCTTCTCCTTTACCAGACTTTGACCAGAAGCTGCCTGGGGTCCATTTTGAACAATCATTCGTTCTTTGCAAAAGTTTCAGCACAGAAATTATTGAGGTAAAGGCACAATAAATATGATACCATGTGAAGTTCTAAAGTAAAAGATTACAGCCTAGTGGAAAACAGCATAGTGGAGGTGGCTGGCTGACTTGGGAAAGCCAGCAAATGAAGTCTGGAAAGCATCAGGTCAGGTATGAGGCCTGGGTTTTGCCACTTTCCACTTCAGGCTGTCTGTCACCAGCCATTCATCCCTACTGCTATGTGCCTCAGCGACCTCACTGATGAATAAGGAGCTGGACCAGGAAAGAGGCACATGCCTATGAACCCAGGGCACTTGACCAGTTAGTCCATCACAGTGGAGTACATTTCCTTCAATGTGCTCAATGCTCCAGGGCAAGGACAGGTGGGTATACCTTGGGAGCCTCCTCTGTGCATTCTGGTACTTTCAACCACCATGTGCTTGGTACAATGACTCCTGAATGTAAAACATTCTGAAACTACATGGAACTCTATAATAAAATGAGCTTTTCTTCAACTTACAAAAAAATGTAGCTCTTATATTGAAAAGAAAGATTGAGAAAAGATTTGGAAAAGGTGGATCCTTATGTTAGTTTTACCAAAACGTCTTTGCTTTTAAGTAAGTGATTTTATATCATTTTTTAAAAAATCCCTAAATAGTGCCCTAATCTAGTAAACAGTACATATTTGTTGAAAAAACAAAAAAGTGGTTTCCTGTCCTGAGCTTCAAGAATTCCTGTTGAGCCTAACAGACACTGTTAGGCTCTGAATTTTCTTAATTCCTAAAAGAGTTAAAAGTTAGGAACTGCAGTGGAAGCTGCATTAATATTTTGAGTGACTTAACTTTAAATGTCTTTTAGTAAATGGACATGACTCCCAAATCAGAAAATATTTTATTTTTTAATGAAATACTTAACAATTTTGTATTAAGGAATTTGTTTTACAGAAATGCCTACATAACATGAAACATAAATGTAGAGGTTATTTGTTGCTGTGTTATTTGCAACAACAAACAATTTAGTATTAACTTGGCCTATGTAAACTACAATGTAGCCTTGTAGTGGAATGTCATGTAATCATTAAAAGATTTTAATAGCCTTGCATAATATCAGGGAAAATGTCCATTTCATATTTCAAACTTACATATACATACTCCATCGTATGCACTCACAATACACACACACCTTACAGACCTTCATTCATGCTTGGGCTAAAAGTCTAAAAATATATCAAAATTTTATTATTGGAATTGAAAATGGAAGATACATTTTATACCTTAAACATATTTGAATTATTTTTATAATGAAAACATTTGGAAGAAAATAAAAATGGTGAAATATAATGCTAGCATCAGGTGAGTATAAATGCTGACATATACTTCTAGAAAATGATTTAGCAATGTGCTTAAGAACATTTATATATTTTGACTCTATAATCCATTTCTAGGAGTCTCCCTTAAGTAATTTCAAATCATGAAAAGAATTCATATAAAAGCATTATTTATCATAACAAAAAGTGGAAAGGATTTATGTATGTAGTCAATGACAGTACATATACAGAAGTAAAATTTTGATGTTGTAAGGTTAAGGTGGTAAAACATTTATGTGCAGTATGCACATAGCTATTAAATATACAAAAACAAGACTAAAAGTGCATATGATAGATCGCATTATGCCCAAATCTTAATAATAGCTATATTTTTATGAGATTTTTCATATAATTTATGTGAGATTTTGCATATAATTTGTATTTTTTTCTGTGCTCTCCTCTAATAATCATATTCAATTCTGCAACAATAAAAACTACTTGTTAAATTATTAGTATAATCATCATCTATATAAAAAATCAGACATGTCAAATGACCAGAAAAGAAAATCAATTAATGAGGAAGATTTGAAAAACATTCATGCTCTGAGGAAATTGGTGATTGCAGTGAGGCAAAGATCTGAACTGAAGAGTCATTGACCTTAAGTGTGTGTCTGAACATGATTTCCATTGAAGGGGCAAGGGCACAGCCCCACCCATTGTGCTGAAGTATCATCAATTATGAGGAAAAGCCTAAAGACTTCATATCTATTTTCTTTTATAGAAAGCTCAATATAAGAAAATAAAGAAAGATTTATTTTTAATTTTTGAAGAGGGTGCTAGTCTATTCCATACTTGGCACAAAATAAAGTTATGTGTTTCTGAGATTTAAACTTTATGTAACTGACATATTTTATGTATTTTTTTTTGTACTTTTGCTTTTTGTGCTGAATGTGGTATTCAGCACATTGTGAATGTGAAAAACCACAAAATAATTTTATTTAGAGATTCATGTTTATGCAGTAAAACTATAAAGTAATGGGGGCAATATATAAGCATGAAGTCTAATGGTGATGATTTCCGGGTTGGAGAAAGGGACCTAGACAATAAGGAGAGGAGCATATAGGTGACTTAGTATTGGTATTAGTAAAAACTGATATTGGTAAAATACCATCTCTTTAGTGCAGAGGGATGCATAGACATTTACTTGTTATTTTGACTTATATTTAATATATGAATTTATACAGTTACATATATTTAAGTATTTCATAATGAGAATGGAAAACATTTCTTTGTGTTAAAAGGTAAAGATTCTGTTAACAATTGAAATCTAATCAAAAGAAGAAACTTTGCAACCTTGGAGGCCCTCTAGTGCCCATATTGGACAAGTACAGTTAAGGCTTTCAATTCTCTTACATGATCCACTCAAAATTTCGTTTCCTTAAAAACACAAATTAACACCAAGAGAAGAAGGAATATTCCCAAAATTATTGAGGTTAAATAGTACGTTATACATCAAAATTTAAAACACAGCCATACTTCATTCTTTCAAAAATAACCCCAAACATATTTTTATTCTTTGCAAGAACGTTCCATAAAACATTTCAAAATTCAAATACACATTTCAAAGATGAGACAGTTTTTAAAAGGCTATAGAATTGAAAAAAATAGTCTTTTCCCTCATAGTCTCCCTTTAAAATTTTTAGAATTACTACGCTTAATAGCAATAATTTTCTTATTGAATTTATGAAAAAAAATCACACTAAGTGTCTCTTCCTCAGAACTCAGGTCTAATGTTATATCCCTCAAGTCATGTGTGTTAGAGAGATCTTTCTAGATATATGAGCTTTGAAAACACTAAGCTAATATTTTAGGAGATTTGTTCCATCCTCCTTTATATTACAATTATTTGTATACAGAGCTTATGTGCCTGTCAGATTTTTATGTAATATGAAGACAAAATCTTTTCTTTTTTACTTTTCTGTTCATTCACAGAAACTGGAACATTTTGGATACATTTTTTTCCAGTTAATTTAAGAGACATAACATTATTTTAAAACCAACTTTAGTTTGAAACATTTTGTAGTTAGACCAAATTTGTCAAAAGAATTAGCCAGAGACAGTAGCCAGATATATTCAAAATTATTGTAGGATATAGTGTAAAGGGCAGCTAATGTGAAATTTAACTAGATTGTGTCATAGGCACAATTTATGTTTAAAAAGGTAGAAATCAGCTAACATTTAAAATACTGTTGGGATTCAAACTATAGCCTTGCATGAAATCTGGCAGCTAAATTCCACAAAAAAAAGAACACAGAACTTTAACTTCAAGTGTGTCTTGTGAATACTAGGGAAGAAATTTATCAACCTCAGAATTCCCATTGGCAAAAGTGAATTCGCATGTAGTATGCATATACATAATGGAAACAAACACACCTGCAGCATTCCTGGACTATACTTGCCACCCACCCAGTGCATTGTTCTAGGAAGCAACACACTAGCACTGAAATTCTCATTTATCTTGTTTTTAAAAAGGAGCCCTTTTTCACTAAATAACAAAGTATTATGTGTCTCAACATGCTTTATAAATGTTGATCCCCCATAATCCCCTTGCTTGGTGATATTTACCTCTATAGGTTTCAGATGAAGAAACTGAAGTCACAGATAAAGTGACTGCTCAAGGTGCTGAGGTTACTCAGTTCCCAAACTGTGCTTACCTTTGTGACAAATTGTAGTTCTTTGTTTTGTTGCCCACAAAGTATTTTTTTCTTTTAATGTATAGCTATTATTTTAATAATATATATGTATTTCATCGTTGCTCATTTTTTCTTTTTCATTTTTTCTTTTAGCATTTATAATTTTTTACATTTTTTAGACAATATTTGCTTCCCCCCACCCCTTCAGATTGAGTCCCCATAAATCTCCTTCCCCAAGGCACCCATGCACCATCACCACAGTCACATGTGCTCCTCCCTCCCTCCCTCTCACCCCTGTCCCTCCTCCTCCCCTGCAGTATGTCTCTGGTTAATAATTGTCTGTTTTTGCTTTGTTGTGTTTTGTACTGTTATTATTTTTTTACACTGATGTCTTATTTGGTTCCCCTACATTCCTGTTATAAGTGAAATCATACAATATTTTTCTTTTTCCTTCTGGTTTATTTCACTGAGCATAATTCCTTCTAGCTCCATCCATGTTGCTGCGAATGACATGAGTTTATCCTTTTTGATTTCTCCTCTCAGGTGCAGTCCCCATAAAATTCCCACCACCGGTGCATCATCACCATAGTCTCTTGTGCTCTTCCCTCCACTGTTTTGATCCCTCCCTCTTCCTTGCAGAATGTCTCTGATTTATAGTTGCCTGCTATTTTTTAAAATTTGTTATTATTATTTTCCTGATCCCTTGCTTGGTTCACCTATATTCCTCCTATAAGTGAAACCATCCTATATTTTTCTTTTTCCTTCTGGCTTATTTCACTGACCATAATCCCTTCCAGCTCCATCCATGTTGCTGCAAATGGCATGAGTTCATCTTTTTTGATTGCTTAATAGTATCTCTTGTGCATGTGTGTATGTGTGTGTGTGTGTATATATATATATATATACATGCATACATACATACACCATTTTGGGGCATTTGGGTTATTTCCACATTTTACCTATTGTAAATAATGTTCTTTCAAGAAAAATTTACCTTTCTTCTTAAGCTATGTTCAATAAAGATCGTTATTTCTTCATTTGCAATAGATCCCCATTACTGTTTCTTATCCTTAGTCATAAGTAAGGGGAATAATTCTGAGAAGAGCTCACCGACTTGTATTTGTATAAATTGCTCTGGAGCTCCGAGGTTTGGCTAGAGATGTGATGTCTCCAAAAGGGTTGTCAATATCATCATCATTTGCAGATTGTACACATCCGCTGTTGGGGATAGGGGAGAGAACAGTGTATGTCATTTTTTAAGAAGAAATAAATAACCATGTTCTAACTTCCAAAGGAAATCTTACTTGCCAAAATAGATCAAAAATTTCAAATGCGAAAAATTAATTGTGATGATGAAATGATTTGCTGAAAGAAAGGAAAATTTCTCTTTTTCAGAGTGAGTCTCCAGGCTCTTGTGATCTTAAGTTTGGGCCAGGTAAGAGTAACAGCTAACTTGTATTTTTGAGAAAAATAACTATTTCTGCAGTCTTTGAGCAAAATTTTCACTGGAGTCTGGGGGCGGCCTGCAATAAGACAGAGACAAGTACAGTGCTCCTGTGGAGATGGAAATGTGTATAAGTGAGCAAGGATCCTGGCCAACCAGTGATGGATGTGTCTAGGGGAACTGTGAGAAGGCCTAGTGGCTGTGTGGACATATATCAGAGTGTCCTAGTCAATTTTACTGCAGTGCAGAAAAGGCAACATTAATGAAGGTGGAAGAAAAGGGCCAGACCCCTCAATTTTCTTGCATTTACTTTGCTCCAAGTACCATAATCAAATATTTCTGTTCCCCTAAAATTCACATCTTGAAATTGTAATGCCCAAAGGTTATGGTTTTTGAAGGTGGGGTTTTTAGGAGGTGGGAGGAGCTTAGGTCATGAGGGTAGAGCCCTCATGAATGGGATTAATACTTTTATAAGTGACCTCACAAAGCTCCCTTGCCCTTCCACCATGTGATGACACAAGGATAAGTCCATGAGGACCCAGAGGTTCCTCTCTCAGCCAAACTGGCTTCCTGATGTAGAACTGTGAGAAAGAATTGCTGCTTCTAAGCCACCCAGTCTACATTATTTTATTATAGAGACTAAGACACAAAGTTATCTTCAATCTAAATCAAGAGTACTCCAAATGATGGAGAATAATCATCTTTGTCATCCTTGGAAATCCAGACTTAAATTTAGAAAAAATATAAGTTTACATTTCTTACACTTCGCTGTTGGTGTGCACCTCATATCTTCCACATCAAGTATAAAGTCTTTTGATTATAATAGTTATTATTATTAGCATCCAAAGTATTTTATGAAATAAAATTTGGGGAAACAGAAAAATACTGCCCCCTTTCTTTCTTTTATCAAAATCTTCAACCTTTAACAAAACTTCCAGAGCTAGAAAGATATTGGAAATAATTTTTAATTTCCACTTATCTTAAAATAACTTTTAAGTTATTTTTTAAAATTATCTTAAAAAGAGAATTTATGAATATGAATGAGCTGAAAGCAACTACAACTTAGATGTAAATTTTAAAAACATTAGGGAATATTACTTACGTATAGAGTGGAATATATTTGCTTCTAGAACATGGGCTCACACTTAGAAGAAGAGAAAATATATGCAGTTGAGCTACTGACATTAACTTAATTAAATATGAAATAACTATAGTATTTCTATTATTCAAATAAAAGAATTCTGCAGAGATATAAGAATTTAAGCTTGAAATTTGAAACTAAAAATACTTTAAAATGTAGTTTTAAATGAAAATCAAAACCAGGACAAATTAACTCCAGATTTCAGTTGACATATTCTTTGTTGAATCTTATGATTTAACTCTATGTCACTCTGTTTCTTCATTTTTTATTTTTTGATGTAGAATTCCCTACTGATAATACTTGAAATATTTGCCAAGGGTTAACCTCTCATTTTCTTAGATAAATTATTTATATTTAAGTGCATCTTACTGATCAGCTAGTCTAATCTTCTATATCAGAGATAAACCAGCTTCAGCGCATGTAAGTTGAGTAACATATACAAGGTTGCAGCTATTTTCAGCATAAAGTTATTTTGTATTTTCCTTCTCTAGCCTGAGAATTAGTCATTTTCTAAGGATTTAAACATTTATTTTACTAGAGTGTGCTATTATTTTACCACATGATATATAAATTAAAAGGTGCTAATAAAGTTTTCCACTAGCACACATAATTTTAAGAGTCAGTACCAATTTACAATTTTATTCTTTTAAAAGATTTTTGAACGGGATTATCAATAATTTCAACTTGCTGTATTTATAAGGATCTTATATGTATTTTTAAAGATTTTATTTTCTTTATTTATACAAGAACTGGGGTACAGGCCAGAAGCGCAGGAGGGTGACAGAATTCACCAGAGACAGAATGGGGAGCAGAACAGGCAGATGACTGAAAACACTGCTGAGGAGAGGAGCGGGCTAGACCGGAGAGGTCTGCCATGCCATGTGGGTATCTCCCTGGCCAGCTTAGAATCGAACCCATGCTGCAGAGGTTGTGGACTTCTTCACAGCGCTGTACTCAACCTGCCGCACCACCAGGGAGGCCCTGGATCTTATATTTTTGAAAGAATCTTTTATTGAAATAGTTTTATTTAAATTACTATCATTCAATTCATGCAGTGTAGTCTATTTCTTATGTTGGGGCTTTTACACATCTTTGAAACCATTTTTAAGAAGTTATTTCAAAATTTTGCATGCTAGATTTTATTTATTCACAGATAGCAAGATGGGAAATGTATTTATTTTTTAGTTATATTTATTGAGACAATATTGATTTACATCGCAGTGTATGTCTGAGGAGTATAGGTTTATGCCTCTATAGTCATATGTTATTTCACCACACCCACCACTGAAGCCCCAGTAATCCTCCATTACACCACCCTCTCCACTTTGCCCCCACTCCAACTCATCCCTCTCTGGTAATTTTAGTCATAATTCAATGTGTTCTTTCCCCTTCTGTTTTCACCCCTCTCCTCTCACTCTCCTTCCTCCTCCCCTCCTGGATGCCTCAGATCTGTAGTCAGTTTTCAATGTTTGTCTTTGTATGAACTTGTGTTTGGTTTCTCTATATTCCAAATATAAGTGAAAACCATCCAATATTTAGCTTTTTCCTTCTGACTTACTTAACATAGAATACTCCCTTCCAGCTCCATCCATGTTGCCCCAAATAGCATGAGTTTATCTTTTTTTGAGAGCTGAGGAGTTTCCATTGTGTATATATACTACATTTTCCTGATCTATCCATCCATATTGGGACATTTAGTTTGTTTCCATAGCTTGGCTATTGTAAATACTGCTGCAATAAAGACAGGAGTGCAAGTTTCTTTTAAAATTTGTGTTTCTAGGCCTTCCTGGTAGCACAAGGGGTTAAGACACAACCTATGCCATTCGCAGCAACATGGATGGATCTAGAGGGAATTATGCTCAGTGAAATAAGACAGAGGAAAAAGAAAAATATCGCATGATTTCACTTATAACATGAATATAAGGGAAACCAAATAAGATATCAGTGTAAAAATATAATAACAGTACAAAACACAACAAAGCAAAAACAGACAATTATAAATCAGAGACATAGTGCAGGGGGGGAAGAGGGAGAGGGGACCAAGGGAGAAAGGGAGGAGCACAGGGGACTGAGGTGATGGTGCATGGCTGCATTGGGGAAGGAAACTCTATGGGGTGTAGGGGCAGGATGGGCACTGAGCAGGTCATCTATGATCCGGCAGTCAAGTAAAGGAGAGTCTTAGAGCCCTCGGTGGCTTTCTCAGTTTTTTATTGAGCTTTACATGCACTGCAGCAACCAGGCACATGGCAGGCAGGAGTGCCAGGGGGGCAGGAGGCTGCCAGGCCTCCAAGCCCCCAGCAAGTCTTCACTCTGGGCTTCTCTGGCCTTCTTTCTCCCCTTCTCTCTCCTGCCTCTTCTGCTTCTCTCTCTCTCGTTTCTCTGCTGCTTCTTTACTGCTTCTGCTTCTTTACAGCTTTTGCTTCTCTGGGGGACTATCTCAATACTCCTCTCATGGCCCACAGAAGTAAATAAGACAGCTTGCAACAATGTAACAACTGCAGGTGCCTGTCAGGCAGGGCAATCCTAATGGTGTGAGGGCAGAAAAGCCTGAAAACCATTTATCCTACAGGGGACTACACTTAAAGGGGTGGGGGCAAGCAAATAATGTTTAAAAATGAACAATGATGTAAAAAAAATTAAAAATTAATTAAAAAAAAATACAACCTATGAAGCTATCCATAGCTGTTGCAGCACAAGTTAGATCCCCAGCCAAGGAGCTACCCACCAGACTGATTATTTGCATATGGAAGGCAACTGATTTTTGTTTATTTTCTAAACCTGCCGGGTACTGAGCTGGTTTATTGTTTTCATTAGTATTTCTGTGGATGTTGAAGGTTTATCTGTGTATGTGATCATATCATCTGGAAATAATGTTAGCTTTAATTATTCTTTCCCTGTTTGGATTTCTTTTATGTCTTTCTCTTGTCTAATTACTCTAGCTAGGACTTGCAGTAGTATGTTAAATATCAGAAGTGAAAGCTGACACCCTTGTCTTTACCAGATCTCAGGCTTTTCTTTCAGGTTATTCACCATTAAGAATGGTGTTAACTGTGGGTTTGTCCTTTTATTGTGTTAAGTTTTGTTCCTTTCATTCAAAAATTTTCAAGGACTTTCATTATGAATGAATATTGAACATTATCAGATACCTTCTCAGCATCTATTAATATGATAACATGGTTTTTATTTTTCTTTTTTATCAATTTAGTGAATCACATTGATTGAATTTGGATTTTGAACCATCTTTGAATCCCTGGAATAAATCCCACTTGGTAATCCTTTTAATGTATCGTTGGATTTTGTTTGCTAAAATTTTATTGAGGATTTTAGCATCTATTTCATTAAGAGATTGGTCTATAGTTTTCTGCTTTTGTGTTGTCTTTGTTTGGTTTTGGTATTAGTGTGATGTTGGCCTCATAAAATGCATTTGGAAATATTCTTTCAGAATTTTTTTAACAGAACTTGAGCAGGCCACATATTATTTTACCTTTGAAAGCTTGGTAGAACTCTCATATGAAACCATCTGGTCCTGAGCTTTGGAAAAATTTTTACTACTGTTTCAATTTCCCTGCTTGTAATTGATTTGTTTAAATTTTCTTTTTCTTCCTTATTCAGTCATAGGTGATTGCATAATTCTAATAATTTTTCCATCTCATCTAGATTGTATAAATGTGTATAAATATTCATAGTAGGCCCTCTCTGGTGGTGCAAGGGGTTGAGATGCAACCTATGGAGCTGTCCTCAGCCACTACAGCATGAGTTCAATCCCTGCCTGGTCAGGGAGCTACCCACATGGCGCAGCAGACCTCTTCTGACTTGGCCACTGCTCCCCTCAGCAGTGTATTGCTATCAGTCTGCCTGTTCTGTTCCCCAACTCTGTCTCTGGTGAATCCTCTCACTCCGTACACCTCTGACCTGTACCCCAGTTCTTGTATGCATAAATAAATCTTTAAAAAAATAAATATTCATATGAGTCTCTAATTATCCTCTGGATTTCTGGCATGTCTATTGTAATTTTAGAACTTTCATTTATGAACTTAATTGTTTGAATTTTCTCCTACTTTTTCTTTGTGAGCCTAGCTAGAGGTTTGTCTATTTTGTTTATTTTTTCAAAGAACTAGCTTTTGGTTTCATAGATCTTTTGGACTGTCTTTTTTTACTTCTATTTTATGTATTTCTGTTTTGATTTAATTATTTCCTTTCTTCTGCTAGATTTTGGCTTTTTTGTTCTTCTTTTGCTAGTTCTTCAGGATTAGAGAGTGACAATAAAATTTATGTATGGTGATGAGGCTCAATATGGTTCTCAATATTGTCACTATTTGCATTTTCAGATACAACAGGTAAACTTGATTTTATTTATCATATTTCTACTACATTATTCTTTTTATATTTTAATCATAAATATCCCTTTTATTCAGTTATTCATTTTTCATTTTTTATAAACAATAGTAAGTTATTTCCCACAGTTTTGGACTAAGATTTCTAAAATCATTGTAGCTGCAAAAAAAAAAAAAATCAGTCATGAGGATCCACTTAATTATAGACAGCTAACTTTTCACTATAAACTCAGGTGGCAGGATGGGTGACGTGTCTTTCTGGAGCCTCTGAATTAAGGGTATTTTTGAGGTCTTTGCCTCAGGGCTAACTACCACCCAAAGGCTCTGGACTTGTAACACCATTACCCCTGAAGGCTATGATTTTAACATATCAATTTGTGGGGAAATAAACATTCATCTGTACACAATTAATGCAATGTACTTACAATTGCACATATTTTTCATATATTTGAGAAAATACATACATGTATTTATTTTCTCTATTTCAATTATTTTAATGCTATTTCTGAATAATGATCTTTAGTATGTTTGAACCCCTTGCATTATCTGTCTCACCTCCAAAGTGGTGCGCCTTGCTGTCCTAGGTGATGTCTACTTGTTCATGTAAAGCCTCCTCACTGACATCTTTTCTTTTTTAATTTGTATTTTTAAATTAGAGGTATCATTGGTTTACAACCTTGTATATGACTTAGGGGATGTGGTCCACGCTTCTTTTTTTTTAAGATTTATTTATTTATGCATACAAGAACTGCGGTGCAGGCCAGAGGTGCGGGGGCTAAGAGGATTCACTAGTGACAGGTGGGGAACAGAACAGGCAAATCGACTGAAATACACTGCTGAGGGGAGCAGCTGGCCAGGCAGGAAAGGTCTGCTGTACCATGTGGGTAACTCCCTAGCAGGCTGGGGATCGAACTCATGCAGCAGTGGCTGCGAATAGCTTCATAGCTTGCCTCTTAACACAACCAGGGAGGCCCTGGGTCCATGCTTCTGATATATACCAGACTACACCTACCACCAAATCACCATCCTCCAGTTTGTCCCCTTTTGCCTTTGTTTTCAACTCCCACTGTCAATTAAACCATGCTGGATTCTGCAGACATTTCTGAACTTTGTTTTAGTTTACTCCACCTATGAAAGAAATCATCCAGTATTTGTGTTTCTCCCTCTTGCCTATTTTACTTAGCACAACCATCTCCAATCCATCCACATTATCACAGATGGTAGTTCTTCATTTTTGAAATAGCTGAACAGTATTCCATGATGTGTATGTACTACATCTTGCTAATCCAGTCCTCAGTCTTGGGACATTTAGTTATTTCCGCAGTTTGGCTATTGTAAATAGTGCTACAATGAACACAGGAGTGCATTCAAATTAGTGTTTTTGCATTCTTTGGATAAATGCCAAAGGGTGGAATTACTGGACTATGGTATATCTATTTTTTTAATTTATTTTTTATTATTGAATATATTTTATTTTATATAATTATTATGTCATTTTCATTTTTGCACAATGTATGCATTTTGATTTTGGTTATATTCCCCATACAATTCCACTCCCCTTATTTCGACCCTAATCCCTCCTCTCATCCTCTGCCTCCCCTCGTAGTGTATCTTTGGTTTATAGTTGCTTGTTGATTTTGATTTTTTTCTTTATTATAATTAGGAAAAAGACTAATTATAATATGGTGTATCTATTTTTAACATTTTGGGGAACCGCACTACAATTTTCCATAGGGGCTGGACCAGTATGCGATCCTATCAAAAACATACATATATTCCTCTTCATTCACACTTTTGCCAGCACTTGTTCTTTCTGGGATTTTTGTTATGTGTCATTCTCACATGTAACACTAGAGTGAGGCAGTGCTCACTGTGGTTTTGCTTTGCATTTCCCTGAATACAAGTGATGTTGAACATTTTTCAAGTGCTTATAGGTCATTTGTATGTCTCCTGGAAGAAGTGTCTATTTAACTTCCCTGCCCACCATTCTTTGATTGGGTTCTTCTCTTTTTATTGAGTTTCATGACCTCTTGGTACATCATGGACATTATCCCCTTGTTGTATGTATGAGGTGCAAATATTTTCATCCACTCATTTAGGTTGTCTTTTTATTTTAACTTATAGCTATAGCTTGGTTTCTTTTATTGCACAGAAGCTTCTTGGTTTGATGTCATCCCATTTGTTTATTTTTGCGTTATTATTTTGATATTGGAATAGAGTCCCCAAAGACATCATTGAATCCAATGTTGTATAGTGTTTTGCCTATGTTTTCATCTATATATTTAATGAATTCTGGTCTTAAATTCAAGTCTTTGATCCATTTTGATTATGGTGTGAGAAAATAAGGTGGTTTCGTTTTCCTTTGTGTTGTTTGCCAGTTTACCCAGCACCATTTGTTTGAAGAGACTTTCTTCTCTCCCTTGTGTATTCTTGGTTTCTTTGTCATAGATTAACTATCCATATAAATTTGAGTCTATTTCTGGGATCTTAATTCTATTCCATTGGTTTATGTGCCTGTGTTTATTCCATTATCATACTCTTTTGACTATCAACTTGACTACTATCAATTTGAAATGTGAAAGTTTGATATTACCATTTCCCTTCTTTTTAAATCAAAATTTATTTGTTTATTCAGGATCTTTTGTGGTTACATATAAATTTCAATAATGTTTGTGGTTTCTTTGAAGAAGTCCATTGAAATTTTGATAAGGATTGCATTGAATCTGTAAATTGCATTGGGTAAAATGGAAATTTTGACTATGCTAACTCTTCCAATTCATGAGCATGAGATATCTTTCCATTTCCATGCAGTTTCTATTTCTTTTAGCAATTGCCAGTAGTTTTCAATGAACTGATCTTTCACTTCCTGAAGTTCATTCCTAGATATTTAATATTTTTTGATGTTATTGTAAATGGACTTTGTTTTCTTGATTTATTTCTCTAATTTGTATAAATGGAAGCAACACAATTTTGTATGTTGACTTTCTTAGCTTGCCACTTTACTGTGTTGATCTATAGTTTACATATAATATGTAATATATATATAGTTTATATATATAATACATTATGTGTAGTTAATATGTAATACTTAATATATAATATATAATGTATGTATATATACCCTTAAAGATCCTACTAAACATTTATATTTATATTTTACTATATTACTATATAAAATTATATTTTATATTTTATATGTATTTAAATATATTCTATATAATTACTACTTAATATATATATAATACATATAGTACATAAATTATACATATTCATGTCTTCTGTAAATAGTGATAGCTTTACCTCTTCTTTTCCAATTTGGAATTATTTATTTATATCTTTATGTATTTATATCTTAATTATTTATATATTTCTTTTATGAAATTGCTCTAGATAAAACTTAAAATATTATGCTGAGCAGTAGTATGAGAGGTACATCCATGTAATGTATCTGCTCTTAGAGGAAAAGTTTTCATTTTTCAACACTGAGTATGTTGTCAGCTGTGGATTTATTATATATGACCTTTATTATGCTGTGGTATGCTCCTTAAAACCCTATTTTTAAAGTTTTTATTACAAATGTGTATTCAACCTTGTAAAATGCATTCTCCGCATCTACTCACATGATCAAATTTTTTTATCTTTTCTTTTGTTAATATGGCTAATTAAATTGATTCATTTTAATATCTTGAACCATTCTTGCATACCAGGATAAACCCTACTAGGTCATGATTTTTGAATTTTTTTTTTAAGATTTATTTATTTTTATACAAAAGCTGGGGTATAGGCCAGAGGCATGAGAGGGTGAGAGGATTCACCAGAGACAGAGCAGGGAGCAGAACAAGCAGACCAAAGAAATACACTGCTCAGGGGAGCAGCAGGCACGACAGGAGAGGTCTGCTGCGCCATGTGGGATTCTCGCCAGCTGGCTAGGATCCAACCTGCACTGCAGAGGCTGCAGACACTTCACAGCATGGTGCTCAATCAGCTGCACCCCCGGGGAGGCCCTGATTTTTAAATATTTTTTGCTAAGATTTTTATTTTTGTTTCATCAAGGATATTGGTCTATAGCTTTCTTTCTCTTTGATGTCCTTGTGCTTGTACTCTAACACTTTAGGTGTCAGAGCAATGTTGGTCTCATAGAATGTGTTTGGGAGCATTCCATCTTCCTCAATTTTTGGAAGAGTTTGAGGTATTACATTAATTCGTCTTTGCAGGTTTGGTGGAACTCATTAGTGAAACCATCTGGTCCTGAGTTTTGCTTTTTTAGGAGACTTAACATTTCAATTTACTTGCTTGCAATTGATATGTTCAGATTTTCTCTTTCTTCTTCATTCATTCTGAGGTTGCATACATCCAAGAACTTATCCATTTATCCCAGATTTTCAAATTCATTGAAAAAAAACAAAATTTAAAAGACAATTTATGTAATTTTATTGAAATAGGGAAATTGTCAAAGATTTGAAAAATGTTATTCTTGATAATATTTTTTAATAACTGTAACTTAATTAAAAAGTGCACTAATTTTGCTGACTATGGTCAAAAATATTCCTGCAACGAAGTGTGGATTCAGTTAATATAAAACTAAATATTCAATTTTATCCCTCTGTTGAGTTGATGGTAAAATATCATAAAATCAGAAAATCATGTGAAATTACAGATGAAAAAACATGAAATAATTTCATTTTGCACAAGATTTTTTTAAAATTCAAGATGCTAATAAGTGTGAATCTTACAAACACAATACTGAACAGAAGTGTTAAGTTGAAATAATATATGTTTGATACCACATATTGAGTTACAGACATGAGGCTCAATGCCATATATTGGTTAAAAATAACATATTTTTCAGGATTAAAGGAATACATGCAAATGTGACACATTAAGCACAGAATAATGGTGATCCCTGAGGAAAGAAATATATATGGCCATCCAGTGTTTAGGTAGTTATTTATTTATAAGTAGATATACAGATTATATCACATTCTTATTTACACATTTTTGCAAGTATGAATATTCAAAAATAAATGGAAAAAATTAAAACACATAATGATCTGGATTGTGGGTTGTAGTAAAAACAAAGATAGAAACACCAAATTTTTAGGCAAATGCCCAAAATTACATGTGTAAGAATTAGTAATAAAGTAAAAAATAATTACTTATTACAAAAGTTGATAAAAAAATGCATAGTTCCTTAAAATCAATAGATTTTGCAAAATTATAATACTTCATACCAAATTATTTATAAAATATTCCTTATTTTGAAATGAACATGGTATAAATTTGCTATATTTAGTATTCTAAACTTTAAGGAGAGTTAAGAGAAAATTAGAGAAATCAGGGAACACTGACCATTAATTGATTGATTTGGTATTTGGGTTCTCTCTCTAGTCACAGAAATGGAAGCCTGAGACCCCTTGGAATGCTCTCCAGAGCACACAACCCTCAACTTTCTGTCACACATGGGCTAGCGTGTCAGATTCTTAATTATAAACATGTGGTAGTGAAAAATCTGGTAATGAAAACATTACGAGATAAAACTTACAAAGTAGTTGGTTTTACTGGTGCCAACAAAGGTCTTGTTTGAAATCGATCCCAGAGTCCACCAACCATCTAAAATTATCATCAAAATGAATGGCAGATATTTAATAAACAACTTGTATACATGCATCAATTACTGTAATTTCTAGTATATAAACTACTGTGTTCTTAAGTCATGCCTGCATCAAAGGCACATCCTTCACTTACAATGAAAAGCATTCCCCAAACATCCTTAACCATTCTGGTTTGTCCCAAATCCACTCCTGATTGCCACACAGCTCTCAGACCTTTGATTCAGTTTGTTTTCTCACAGCTGGAATCTGTCCATAATCCACCTCCTTTGTATTAAAGTCTTTGTGCAGGTCTGATTTTGCTTCTCATTCCAGAGATTGTGAAAACTTTAATCCAACTCAGCTTACCCTCTGCATTCCCAGATTTGTCTCCCTTATCCAGTTCAGTCCAGATCCTGAGCTTTGAACCACATATTGCTGGGCTGGACTTTGGATACCAGTATAATTTAACACCAAAAAAATAAGTAATAAAATGACTATGTTTCACAAGATAAAAATGTTTTTGAAATATTTTGAAATATCCTGAACATAGTTATAAGAATCAAGACAGATATTTTTTTCTTTTTTTAATATTTTATTTATTTTTTTAATAAATTTTATTTTTATATTCCCCATACAATTGGGCCCCCTTATTTTGACCCCAATCCCTCCCTCCCTGCCCTCCACCCCCCATAGAGTATCTCTGATTCATAGTTGTTTGTTGATTTTGATTTTCACTTTCTTATAGTTATTCATTTTCCTGGTCCCTTATTTAAGTTTTCTAGATTCCTGCTATGAGTGAGACCATCCGGTATTTTTCTTTTTCTTTCTGGCTTATTTTGCTGAGCATGATCCCTTCCAGCGCCATCCATGTTGCTGCAAATTGCATGTGTTTATCTTTTTTGAATGCTGAGTAATATTCCATGGTGTATATGTACCACATCTTCTTGATCCAGTCATCTATTTTTGGGCATTTGGGTTGTTTCCAAAGCTTAGCTATTGTAAACAGTGCTGCTATAAACATAGGGGTGCAGGTGCTCTTTGGAGTTGATGTTTCTGTGTCCTTTGGGTAAATACCTAGGAGTGGAATTGCTGGATCATATGGAAGCTCTATGTTTAGTAGGTCAAGAAATCTCCACACAGCTCTCCGTAGTGTTTGGACCAGTTTGCACTCCCACCAACAGTGCAGGAGAGTTCCTTTTTCTCCACATCCTCGCCAACATTTGTTGCTGCTAGTTTTTTTAATATGTGCCATTCTCACTGTGTAAGATGGTATCTCATGGTAGTTTTGATTTGCATTTCCCTGATGACAAGTGATGTTGAACATTTTTTCATATGCCTGTTGGCCATTTGCATTTCCTCTTCAGAGAAGTTTCTTTTTAGGTCTTCTGCCCATTTTTTGACAGGATTATTTTCTTTGTTGTTGTTGAGTCTCATCAGCTCTTTGCAGATTTTTGTGATCAGTCCTTTATCATTAGTGTTGTGTGCAAAAATGTTCTCCCAGTTGGTGGGGTTTCTCTTTGTTTTTGTTATTGTCTCTTTTGCTGTGCAGAAGCTCTTTAATTTGATGTAGTCCCAGCTGTTGATCTTTGCCTTCACTATCACTGCTTTGGGTGATGTAAGACAGATATTTTCACTTTAATTGATTTTTAATTTCAATTTGAAAATCTCATACAGAGACTTCACATTAAAGTTTTTTTTTCTTTCATTTTGCCTTTTTTTCCCTCTGTAAAAACTGAAAAAGTTCTTTAAGATAATGTGGACTTTTAAATCAGTGGTTTATCAACCTATTTGGGGTCCATATTTAGAATTATATTTCAATATAATTGGTTTCCTTTTCAGTCCTATAGATTTTGTATGAAGTGAAAAATAACTTCATTAGGAGAGGTAGTCTTAGGGCTTGTTAGATGTCTAAGCGATGAAATATTACACAAAAGGATTAGGGAATCAATAGAAATAAGTTTGCAAGCACAGAATGAGGGCATGAGGAGGGCAGAAATGAGGTCTAAGTGAGATTTGAAGGATTCAAGATTTTTCCTAGAAAAAAATAGAGTGAGAGAAGCAGCTTGTTGAACATTATTTTCAAAAGACAGCACCTGCGGAAGAGCATGCAACTTTGAGGATTTGAGAGAAGATCAATGTAGATAAAAATATGACAGAATACTATGTGGAGGATGGTGTTGAATGGAGGAGTGGATGAATAAAAGGAAAAAGGGGGAGAGAGAAGCTGAGAAGTTTGTAATGGGTGAATAACAGAAAATTGAGTGTCATATCAAAGAGTGATGGGTTTAAAAGTGATGATCACTTTAAAGAGTGATAACTTTAAAAAGTGATGGGTTTTAATCAGTGGAATAATAGGAAGAAATTCATACTTTAGGAAAAGTACTCTGGCTGTCATGTGCAAATAATAATTCATGTGACAAATTCTTGGTACTCAGAAATGAAAAGAATGGGCAACTCTAGATGGTGTGTTATGCTTTATTTTATTAAATAATGAGAAATGATTCATGAATTTTCCCATTTTGGCTAAAAAATACAGAGATTAGAAGGGAGACCAGAAAACTTGTAGCAGACTCAAGATTCTAGGCTCATTTCCTCCACATACAAATTACAACTAAGCAAAATAGCAACCTCTGAAAGATAAATCAATGACCATCCCATATATTAATAGCAATGGCATGGGTAGGGAAAACTGTAATTATACTGTTTTTAGAGCAATACTGAGGCAGTACAGCCCACAAAGAGAGGAACAGTTACTATATGGAACCTCTTTGCTATTGTAAACCCAAAAGCACATAACTTCTTGTGGATTTTTAAAAAACAGGCACTGTACTGGAGGAAACACAGAGTTGGCATGCATGGCACAGGTTGCACCACTAAAGAACTATAGCAGTAAGGGTGCAAAGTGGTGTTTGCTAGCTTGACTCTGTGACCCCAAACTAGAACAGTTGGAGCCTGAACAGGTGGGCAGAGTCAAATTGTATCACCTGTTGTTTCCTTTTATATGAGGCAACCTGTAACTGTGATATGAAAAAACACTTGCCTGACCTCTACAACCATGACAAAACAGAGACAACTGAATGTTCTCAATAACCACAGCTTGAAGAACCTGGATATTAACGAGAGAAGCAAGCACCCCAGCATAAGGCTTCATACTGGAAAAACAATAGCTTCTGGTTTGGTCTCAACTGTAATTCCCACCCAGTGCTATGTCTATTGCTCAACCACGATCAAGGGTTTGAGGCTGGCATGAGCCTTTTAATGATGTTTGGCCAGTGAGTTGGCTCAGAGGAGGATAACCAAGATGAAAATGCATACGTTGTGCAAAAATGAAAAATGATGTAAAAATATATAAAATAAAATTTAAAAAAATTAAAAAAGATTGCTTTCAATTATCTTGTGCCTTGATGGTAAGTGTGGTGTGGTAAGATACATCTGAAGGAGTGTGATCTTATACCTCTGAGTCACATACATGTAAACAAACTGATGTTACCTCAATAAAGTAAATAACTAAATTTAAAAAAAAACAATTTGGGTATCTGCAACACTGTAGGAAGTTTGAAATCTTTTTTTAAAAGATTTATTTATTTATAAAAGAACTGGCTTACAGTCAGAGGCGCAGTAGGGTGAGAGAATTCGCCAGAGACAGAGCGGGGAAAAGAACAGAGAGAGAGATGGAAGACACTGCTGAGGGGAGCAGTGGGCAAGGCAGGAGAGGTCTGCCGCACCATCTGGGTTTCTTCCTGGCCAGCCGAGAATTGAACCTGTACTGGCTGCAGACAGCTACACAGTGTGGCGTTCAAACTGCTGTGCCACCAGGGAGGTCCAAGAAGTTTGAAATCTTGATGCTCACTGGAGGTCAGTTCCTTAATACCCTGGTTCCTTCCTAATTATTACCCCTGATTGGGGCCAGTGACCACACCATTTATTTTCACCTTTTTTTTTTTTTAAATAAAAGTTGATTGGTTTTTATTTATTTATTTATACAAGCACTGGGTACAGTCAGAAGGCGGGAGGGTGAGAGAATTCACCAGAGCCAGAGGGGAGAGCATAGCAGCCAGACTGACAAAGTACACTGCTGAGGGGAGCAGCGGGCGGCAAGAGAGGTCTGCGCACCATGTGGGACACTTGCCTGGTGGCCGGGGATCAAACTGGCGCTGCAGAGGCCGCGGACAGCTTTGCAACCCAGTGCTCAACTGCTGTGCCACCGGGGAGGCCCTTATTTTTACCTTTTTTAAAAGATGCATTTATTTACGCATACAAGAACTGGAGTAGAGGCCAGAGGTGCGGTGGCTGAGAGGATTCACCAGAGACAGAGTGGGGGACAGAACAGGAGGAATGACTGAATTACACTGCTGAGGGGAGAAGCAGGTGAGTCAGGAGAGGTCTGCTGTACCATGTGGGTAGCTCCCTGGCCAGCAGTGGCTGCGAATAGCTTCATACGTTGCCTCTTAACCCCTTGTGCCACCAAGGAGGCAGCCACACCATTTAAATAAGGATAAAAGCATACATCTATGAAATAACAGACACCTAAAGATTCTGGATAAAATAAACCTAGAGAGTATAAAGTCAATTCATTTAAGTAACAAAAGGTAACTCCTTATTATAAACCATTAAAATTAAAAGTGAAGTGTTACAAAAATATATCACAAATGCTACTACTCTCCCTACCCCAAGAGAAGACTTATTCCATCAGAACTGTAGGATATGTATAATGAGAAGTTTAAGGTAGGTAAAATAATCATGATGGTGAATTAAAAAAAATAAGTAAACATCAAACATAAGACACAGTAAAAGATAAATATGCTACTGTTATAAATAGAACTAATGGAACTAAAAAATACTGAATTTAAAAATACAATAGGGAACGTCAACAGTATTAAATATAATTACTACAGAGAATTGGGGAACTTAAATTCACAGTAGTGGAGAACACATAAATAGAACAAAAAAAAGAAAAAAAATTAAAAATAGGGAAAAGAGTGTAAGACTTTTTGTTATAACATGAAGAGAAATATTATATGTATCATTGGGTTCCAGAAGGAAAGAGACAATGAAAGGCATAGTAAATTTATTTAAATAAATAATTATGAAGAACCATCTCAGTATGGGAAATTAATTAGGCATTCTGATTCAAGAGATATAAACTGTTCCAAACAATATCAGACTGATTATGTTGAGTGAAATAAGTCAAAAAGTGAAAGACAGATTTTGTATGGTTTCACCCATCTGGAGAATGTAAATAAACCAAAACCAATTACATACAAACAAAAGAAGAAATAAAAATACAAACTTGGCCAAAAAAAAAAAAATGAAGACGATAATGGTTACCAGTAAGGATAGAGGAAAGGATGAAAGGAATGGACAGGGAGACAGTTGGGGTAAGAATATGGATGGCTGGTTGGAGGGATATAAAAAAGCAAAGAGAGATTTTACTTAAAAAAGTAGGGAATCTGCTGGTGGACTAGATGTTAAGTCTCAGAGCTATCACCAATATGTCCTGAGTTCAATTCCCAGTCAGGGAACTAACCCACATATGGTGCAGCAGACCTCTCCTGTCTTACCTGCTGTTTCCCTTAGCAGGGTATTTCAGTCAGTCTGCCTGTTCTGCTCCCCACTCTGTCTCTGGTGAATCCTCTCACCCCTAGCATCTCTGGCCCCCAGTTCTTCTATGCAAAAACAAAAGAAACAGTACCAGAATGATATATTCCAAGGTATATTATAATTAAACTGTTGAAAGCCAATGATAAGGAAATGATATTGAAAGTAGAATAACTTGTAAGGTAACACCTATTAAACTGTCCAACTGTCCACAAATTTTTCAGTGGAAAACTTATAGGCAAGAAAAGAACAAGGGATGTTTCAAGTTCTCAAAGGGAAATATTTCTGGCCTAAAAATAACTTACCCTGAAAGACTATCATTTAAGATACAAGGAAGGACAAAAGGCTTCACTGAAAAACTAAAATTAAAGAAATGTATCAACACCAAACCAATCATGAAAGATACTAAATGGACTATTATAAAGCAACAACTGAACAAATATAGATGTAGCAGACAACTAAATTATAGAACATGCAGGAGGAAGAGAGTTAATACATGGCCCATCAGAATGAATATGAAATAATAACGTCCAACAGACAATGCAAATAGTCCACCATACACAGGAGCAGAACCTTCAAACAAAGATAAATAAAAGCAACACAGCAACACATAAGGCAATGGAAATGGAAACTAAACAAAACATAAAAGGAGAATGTCAAAAAATAAAAAAAGAAACTGAAAAATATTCAAAAGCAAGAAGTACTTATGTCTCAATAATCACCTTAAATGTAAATGACTTGAATTCACTAATTAAAAGGTATAGAGTAGTTGAATAGATTTCAAATTTACACTTAAAAATGTGGAAACTATTCTGCAAGCACATGGCAATTAAAAAAATGTCAAGAACATCTATACTTATGTCAGTAAAAATTGATTTCCAGTTCAAAGGGGTAATAATATATACATATTACATGATTAAGGGTCTAATACAATAAGATGAAACACTTATAAATATGTGTGCACCAAATGATAGAGCACCAAGATATATAGGGCAGTTATTGATAGAAATAAAGAAAGATATTGACAACAATATATCTAGGGGATTTTAATACTCCACTTACAACTATAGGAAAGTCAACAAAACAAAGTATATATTAGGAAACAGTAGCCTTAAATGAGAAGCTAGACCAATGAAACTTAACAGAAGTCAACAGAACAGTCCACACAGAAACTACTGCACACATTTTTTTCAAGTGTGCATTGAGCAAAATCAAGAATCAGCCATATGTTGGGAGAGAAGTCTATTGTCAATAAAACTACAAATATTGAAATCATACCTAGTTAGTATTCTGACCATAATGCCTTAAACATAAAGAACACCTATTAAAAAAAAAAAAGACTACCAATGAATATAGGGAGACTAAACAACATGCTGCCTGATAACTATTGCATTAAAGAAGAAATTAAGGCATAAATAAGAAAATATTGAAACTAGTGCAAATGAGTATACAAGCTATCAGAATTTATGGGATGCAACAAAAGTGGTTGTAAGAGAGAAGATAGGGGTCTCCCTGGTGGCCTAGGGGTTAAGTCTCAGCACTATCACTGTGATGGCCTGAGTCTGAACCCCCAACAGGATGCTGAACCATATGGCACAGCAAACCTCTCCTGTTCTGCCTACTATTCCCCTGAGCAGTGTGTTTCAGTAAATCTGCCTGTTCTGTTCCCCATTCTGTCTTTGGTGAATCTTCTCACCTCCTGCACCTCTGGCCTGCACCCCAGTTTTATGCAAAAATAAATAAATAAAAATGATAGAAGATAATTACAATAGAAACCTATGTGAAGAAGCAAGAAAAATACCAAATAAACAGTTTAAGTCTACTTAAAAGGCCTCAAATAGCTAAACCAATTTTGAGAAAACAGGAGAAAAAATGGTAGCATCATGTTACTTAACTTTAAACTACTCTATAAAATAATCAAACCAACATAGTATTAGAATAAAAAGACACACAGATCAATGTAAAAAAATTGACAGCCCAGAAATAAATACACATACATATCAATATACATATCAATACTTAATTCATGATAAGGGAACCATGACCATACAGCAAGGAAAGGAGAATGTCTAGTAAATGGTGCTTGGAAAACTGGACAGTCATGTAAAAGAATGAATTTGGATCACCTTGTAACGTCATGTACAAAAATAAAATTAAAATGGATTAAAGACTTAGGTAAAAGTCCTGTAACAATGAATATATAGAAGAACACTTTGGAGATTCATCATGACATCAATGATAAAGGTGTCTTTGGAGATTTGTCCTTCATTGTAAGGGAAATAAAAGCAAAAGTAAGCAGTTGGAGTTACTCAAGTTAAAAAATATTTTACACTGGGCCTCCCCGGTGGCGCAGCAGTTGAGCGCTAGGTTGCTAAGCTGCCCACAGCCTCTGCAGCACCGGTTCGATCCCTGGCTGCTCCCCGGCCACCAGAGGAGGGTCCCGCATGGCACACAGACCTCTCCAGCCGCCTGCTGCTCCCCTCAGCAGTGTACTTTGGTCCCTCTGCCTGCTCTGCTCCCTGCTCTGGCTCTGGTGAATTCTCTCACCCTCCCGCGCTTCTGACTGTACCCAGTACTTGTATAAATAAATAAATAAATAAATCTTTAAAAAAAATATTTTACACTGTGGTAGAAAATAAAAGTAGATTAAAAATTAATGAGAGACAATTCTCACACATTGCACAACTGATATAGGTTGATATTCAAATTATAGAAAAGAACATTACAATTTAACAATAAAAATAACAATAAGTGAGCAGCAGATATGGATAACTCCCGAAGTAGGAAATCCAGATGTCTAATTGATATAGAGGAAATGTTTGTTATTTATTTTAATAAGGAAGATGCAGATTGAAATCACAATGAAATATCATCTCTGATCTTTTAGAATGGTACATGGTTAAAAAAAAAAAATGCCCAAAAAGTGCTGGAGAGAATGCAGAGAGAAAGGAGCCCTTTGGTAGCGGTGTAAATTGGTGCAGATATTTTTGGAAATAATCTGGATTTCCCTTGAACACCTAAAAATGGAATATCATATGACCCAGTAATCCCACTCTTTGGCATCTATTCAAAGAAAATGAAGCCATCAATTCAAAAATGATATATTCTACATTGTTATTGCAGCATTATTTATAATAGTTAGGATGGAAACAACCTAAGTGCCCACTGATAAAAGATTGGAGTAAGAAGATGTGGTAAATCCACACAATCAAATATAGGCAAACATAATGAAAGAAAAATTTTGCCATTTACAGAAAAATGGAAGAAATTTGAGGAAATTATGTGTAGTAAAGGAAGTCTGAACATCAAAGACAAATATTGGTTGTTTACAAAGCAGATGATTTCACAGAGCAAAATATTTATAAAAACTAGCAGACTTCAGTAAGTAAAAGTGAGGCTTCTGAAGTTCAGAAGGAGGGAGCAAAGAGAAAGGATTAAAGGTATACAAAGGATAGAGGTGAAGAAAAAGTAAAATGATTTTAGAAAAAATGTGCTTTTCTGAAAAAGAAGCAGTGTTAAGTTCTAGATTCTATTTAAAAGATTGTTCACAGT
Organism: Talpa europaea; assembly: GCF_964194135.1. Lineage (NCBI taxonomy): Eukaryota > Metazoa > Chordata > Mammalia > Eulipotyphla > Talpidae > Talpa > Talpa europaea. The sequence continues at coordinate 44,877,808 of NC_140078.1, forward strand.
ACAGATTCTCTGTTGAACACATAATCCTGGGCCTCCTTGGTGGTACAGCGGTTGAGCGCTGGGTTGCAAAGCTGCCCACAGTCTCTGCAGCTCCGGTTCGATCCCTGGCCACCGGGTGAGGGTCCCACATGGCGCGCAGACCTCTCCTGCCGCCCACTGCTCCCCTCAGCAGTGTACTTCGTCAGTCTGCCTGCTCTGCTCCCCTCTCTGGCTCTGATGAATTCTCTCACCCTCCCGCACTTCTGACTGTACCCAGTGCTTGTATAAATAAATAAATAAATCTTAAAAACAAAAACAAAACCAAAAACAAAAAAAAAACACATAATCCTTTCACAATATTTTCTTCATAATTTCTCCTAGTTTTGCAATTTTTAAAATAAAGCAATCATTGCAAATGATTTTTGAGATTGAGATAATCTTTAAATAGAGGATAAAACATTTTAAATAAAACAATTTTTTTCAACATTGATAATATTAAAGCATTTTCAGTGATTGAAGACTTTTTGATTATGGACCTTTAATTTCATAAAAGTATGTATCGAGTCTTTCCATAACTTTTAGCAGTAAAATAAATAGTACTGTGGCTAAAGTTTTCTAGTTCAGTTCAGTAGTAAAAGTGGTGTTGCTTGGGAATATTTACTGACCTGTGTTATTGCTGGTTTGCTTTCATATCTTTTTTGTGTAAAACATTGTGAGATAAGGTCAGCAGCTTTTTCCAATGTTGTTTCTTCTGGATTGAGTTTTGGTGGTAGCATCTTGTCCCATGGAACAACCTCATAAGCTCTATGAATTTATTAAACAATGACATATTACAAAAAATATGTTTATTTGGTATGGTAACTAACAATAGCATAGGTATGGTATGCAGACTTCGAAAATATTCCCTAAGATTTCTGCCCTCTGTGTATATACATATATAATCACCTCCTCTCTTTCAGTATGACTATATCAAGAGTATGTTAGTATAACGGTCCTGAGATACTTTGTATGCAACGTGACATGGCAAAAGGATCATACACATGTAATTATGGTCCCTAATAAGGTGAATTTGGGTAATCAGAAGGTGGATTATCTAAAGTGGCTCTGACCTAAACTGGTGAGCTACAGAGACAAGAAACCACACTCTTAAGCTGCCGTCCTTGTTTCTTTAAGTACTACAACTGTAATAAAGTGAATTCTGCCAACAATCTAAATAGATAAAGGTAAGGACTTAGCCTCAGCTTACACTTTGATTCCAGTCTTAAAGCCCTGAGCATTGAATCCAGCTGGGCTTTACCTGGACTTCTGACTTACAGAAATGAGATAATAGATAGGTATGGTTTAAAACTACCAACTACATACTCTGTTACAGATCAGCAGAAAACTGATACATATATTTAAACATTTCTTACAGTTTACCAAAAAAATTAATTTGACTTTCACGGGAAAGCAGGAAGACCACTAATTTACAATTACCTAAGTTATATTTTAGAAAGTTGAATTATTTTGCTTAAAATCACTTAGCTATTTATGTTGAAGACAGGACTCAAATCTAGATTATCTGTCTCTGAAGAGCCAACAATATCACCACTGTTTCATACCATTGCATCCAAATTATAAAAAATCAAGCACTCCAGCCATCTTAGTAAATGCAATAACATTTACAAACATAAGGATTTGGTTCTAAAACTATCATCTTGTACTTGGAATTTTGAAAATTGCTGTTATTTTGACAGACATACATGAGACAAGCAGTGAAACAAACTCTAATTTGATCATTAATAAAAACAAACAGCCCTAATTCCAGTGTCTCTGAATTGAAAAGATTTATGAATAGACTGCCCAGGATGCTATGATTTTGTTTCTGCATTGTTTTAACTTAGTACAAAAGCCTCCTTCCTTCCTTCCTTCCATATTAATTTTTTATTGAGTTAACATTAGTTTATAACACTGCATATGATTTAGAGGTACAGGTTCATACCAATTCAGATATATGTTACCACATCACAGACATAGTTCTCCACCATAGTACACTGGGTCCCTCCTCTTTTTACTCTGCACATTACCCTTTCACACCAGTGATCGCAATTCTATAGTCATATTTTCAGGATTTGTATTGGTTCCCTTTTGGTGGTTCTTTATTTTTTTTTAAGATTTTATTTTATTTATTTATACAAGCACTGGGTACAGTCAGAAGTGTGGGAGGGTGAGAGAATTCACCAGAGACAGAGGGGGGAACAGAACAGGCAGACTGATGCAATACACTGCTGAGGGGAGCAGCGGGCATGGAAAGAGAGGTCTGTTGCTCCATGTGGGACCCTGGCTGGCGGCAGGGGATCGAACCGGTGCTGCAGAGGCTGCAGGCAGCTTTGCAGCCCAGCTCTCCACCGCTGTGCCACTGGGAGAGGCCCTTGGTGGTTCTTTAGTTTTGTTTCTCTGTATTCTACATATGACATCTACCATATGATCCAGAAATTCTATTCATAGGTATTTACCCAAAGAATGAAAAAACACTAATTTGAAGGATATATACATGCCTATGTTAAGTTACAATACCCAAGCTATGGAAACAACCAAAGTGCCTGGTGACAGATGAGTGTATTAAGAAAATTTGGCATATAGACACAATGGCATACTACTCAGCTATAAAACAACAATATCTTGCCATTAGCAACAATATGGATGGGGCTAAAGAGAATTATGCTAATTGAAATCAGTCAGTAGGAGAAAAAATAAATACTGGTATTTTCCCTCTACACTCTGGCCATTTGTTTCCATTTGTTTCCTCTTTTATTTTTTCATAGACTCATCACCTTCTAAGGTATGATTTATTTCCCTAATATATTCTGTTATGTTGCTTATTGTCCATCTCCCTCTGGAATGAGAGCCCCTTCAGAGGGTTGATCTTTCTTCACTTGATTCATGGATGTATCTCAAAGCCTAGGATATAGACACATACAAGTTACTCAATGTATTTTTTAATAGAGTGAATGAGCTTTCCTAATTCATGCTTCTCCTACAATTGTCTTTTATGATCAAAGGATTTTTTTTTATTTTGTTGTTGTATTAAATACATATTTTCTTTATGACTCTTCCTTGACTGGTTTATGTTAGCAATCAATGTAAGTAAGTAAATATTCATAGCCGATCTCTGAATTACTCATAGGATCCTGGATATTGTAAACATAAAGGGAATGAGTCATTAAAGACAAAAGGAATTTACTTTTAAATCAAAATTATATTGGGGAAAAATGCTTACTTTTGTGTAGAGGACTTGTAAAATGAATCTTTTGCATTATATCTCTTGCTTGACTGTTTATCTGGTTCCTCATCATCCTAGAAAGCATGAAAAATACATTAAAAGACCAGATATTAGTAGGAATTGCTAATATTTTCTGTTGAAAATGCTTTACCCCCTCCTTCATCTTCTTTCAGAGCACCTGGATTTATCAGGTTTAATGCTCCCCACTTCCTCCACTTTCTTGGAAATTTACATCTGTGTATAATCTCTAGTGATTAAATTAAAATTTATAAAATATATGCTAATATTAATGAAAAGTCAGATTTTTATAAAATAGTTCTTAAATTTTATTTTATTATTTTTTTAAAGATTTATTTATGCATGCAATAAATAGCTGGAGTACAGGCCAGAGATGCAGAGGGTGAGAGCGGATTTACCAGAGACAGAGTGGGGAACAGAACAGGAAGACCAACTGAAATACACAGCTGAGGGGAGCAGTAAGTAAGATAGGAGAGGTCTGCCTCGCCATGTGGGTTTCTCTCTGGCTGGCCGGGGATCAAACTCGTGCTGCAGAGGCTGCGGACTGCTTCACAGTGCAGTGCTCAATCCTTTGCACCACCAGGGAGGCCCAATAGTTCTTAAATTTTAAATCTTGGCAAATAAATAGTTGTGTTCTCTATCTTGTCTTGTAATATACAAGAACTTTATCTCTAGAATACTTCCCTTGCCTATCTTCCATCTTATATTAAAATTATTTAATTATTGTTGTATTCAATTATTGCTCTCTTTAATGGTTACTATTTATTTGGACTTTCCATGACACTTTATCAACCTGCCTATTATGACCTCCTGTAGTTACAGATCCTGACCCAAAAGAGTGGATCCTTTGCTTTCTAGAGAAGAATTCACTAGAGACTGCTAGGTGTAGTTGAACCAAAAAAGACTTTTATAGAGAGGCTCATGCATGAGGGAGCCAGGGCAGGAAAAGAGAACTTAACCTGACTCTTCTAAGGGAGTTAGGTGGTGTTATTTAAAGGGTAAGTCCATAAGTCAGGGCAGAGGAGAGCAGAGTTGTAGGTTGTTCTGGATTGGGCTATCACCAGGCATGTGCAGACAAGATACATTTCAACTAACATTTGGCCTTTTGGCCTCTCTGTCCAAGAAATTGTGAGCTAATTAGTCAGGACCTAAATACCTTTGTCTATCACAGTGACTTATAGTCATTGTGTTGGGCCAAATTGTTTGGACAAGGCTCACCAGCTCATGATTTGTCTTCCTGTTCAAATAGGCCTTGAAGCAACTCATCCTACCAGCTCCCAATTTCTTTTACCTAATTGTCTCATTGCATCCTACTTGCTTTTCCTCCTATGGGCTATTGGTCCAATCTTTTTGCTAATGTTCAATTATGGTCAGTTTTTTCCAGTATGTGATATTCTTCTAGTTCTTCTTTTGTCTGTCTTCACTTTTGAATAATGATTCAATTGGGTTAATAATTCTGAATAAATGACTACAATAATGCAGTATATTATCCTTTTACTAAATTACTGTTTTTGATTTTCTAATACTTTGTAAAGATTTTTGTGTGTCTATACATGAGGGAAATTAATCTGGAATTTTGTTTTTTTTTAATTTTATGTATTTTTTACATCATTCTTAATTTTTGTACAATTTATACTTTCTCCTATCAGTTGTAGTCCCTGTGAAATTTCCTCCACCAATTCACCCATGCGCCATCACCATAGTCCCTTGTGCTCTTCCCACCTCTGTTTTGATACTACTCCCTCCTCCTCACCTGAAGAATGTCTCTGATTTATAGTAGGCTGTTGATTTTGATTTTATTATAATTACATTTTTTTCCTGATCCTTTATTTGGTTCCTCCATATTCCTCCTATAAGTGAAACCATCTGATATTTTTCTTTTTCTTTCTGATTTATTTCACTGAACATAATCCCTTCCAACTCCATCCACGTTGCTGTGAATGGCATGAGTTTGTCTTTTTTGATTGCTGAGTAATATTCCATCATGTATATATACCATATCTTTTTGATCCAGTTATCTATTTTGGGGCATTTGGGTCGTTTCTATAGCTTATCTATTGTAAATAGTGCTGCAATAAACATAGGGGTGCAGGTGTCCTTTTTTTTTTTTTTAAAGATTTATTTATACAAGAACCGGGGTACAGGCCAGATGTGCAGGAGGGTGAGAGGATTCATCAGAGACAGAGCGGGGAACAGAACAGGCAGACTGATGAAATACACTGCTGAGGGGAGCAGCAGGCGAGACAGGAGAGTTCTGCCGCGCCATGTGGGATTCTTGCCAGCTGTCTGGAATCAAACCGGCATTGCAGAGGCTGTGGACAGCTTCACAGCACTGTGCTCAACTGCCTGCACTACCATGGAGGCCATGCAGGTGTCCTTTTGAATTAATGTTTTTGTGACCTTCAGGTAGATTCCTAGGAGAGGAATTGCTGGATGATATGGATGCTCTATTTTTAGTAGTTTGGGGAACATCTGCACAGCTTTCTATAGTGGTAGATCAGTTTACATTCCCGCCAGCAGTGTAGGAGAGTTCCTTTTTCTCCATATCCTCACCAACATTTGTTGTTGCTCATTTTTTTTTTTTTAATATGTGCCATTCTCACTGGTATCAGATAGTACCTCATTGTGGTTTTGATCTGCATTTTCCTGATTAAAGGGGATGTTGAACATTTTTTTCATATGCCTGTTGGCCATTTGCATTTCCTCTTTGGAGAAGTGTCTCTTTAGCTATTCTGCCCATTTTTTGACTGGATTATTTACTTTTTGTTTAGTCTCATCTGCTCTTCATAGCTCTTTGTGATCAGCCCCTCATGATTATTATTGTATGCAAAATTTTTCTACCAGTTAGTGGGGTGTCTATTTGGTTAATGTCTCTTTTGCTGTACAGAAGCTGTTTTTCTTTTCCTTTACTTTCTTTGCTTTAGGTGATGTGGCTTTAAAGGTATTACTGAGATGGATATTTCAGGTAGTGTTTTGCCTATAAGATGAAAATTAACTAAAAAAGGTAAAAAAATGACATAGATGGTCACTACATTATGATTAAGGGGACAATACATCAAGAAGACATAATATTCATCAACATATACTCACCAAATGAAGGAGCACCAAAATATATCAGACAATTATTATCATCTCTAAAAACAGACATTAGAGAAAATACACATATAGTAGGAGACTTCAGTACACCCAACTCAACCAATGGATAGATCAATGAGACAAATAATAAATAAGGACACTAGATTTCTTAACAAGGACCTAGAACTCATGTGCTTAATAGACATCCATAGACCAACTGCACCCAAAAAAATCTGAGTGCACATTTTTCTCAAGTGCAGACACATCATTCTCCAGGATTAATCACATACTGGCACACAATATGTGTCACATACTGCAACACAGATATACCAAGATCAAAATCATACCAACTATATTCTCTCACCATAAAAGCATCAAACTAGAAATAAACTATGAAAAAAATGCAAACCACACTACTGTAAGATCACTGGATCAATAAGGAGGTTAGAGAAGAAATTAAAAAATACCTTGAGATGAATGACAATGAGGACACAACTCTCCAGAATATAATAGTTTAGAATAGGACACAACAAAAGCAGTTATAGGATAAAAGTATATAGCAATACAGGCTCATAGCAAGAAACAAGAAAGAATGCAAAGAAACAACCTAATCTTCCACCTTAAATCACTGAAAAAAAGAACAACATAAAAAACCAACAGCTAGTAGAATAAGGAAATAATAAAAATAAAAACAGAAATAAATGAAATAAAGAAAACAATCCAAAAAATCAATGAAACCAAAAGTTGGTTCTTTGGAAAAAACAAACAAAATAAACAAACCTCCAGTCAGGCTTACAAAGAAAAAACAGGAGAAAGCACAAATAAATAGGATCATAAACAAAGGAGGAGAAATTACATAGATACAGCAGAAATCAAAAGAATAATCAGAGATTACTATGAACAGGTATATGCAAGCAAGTTCAACAATCTAGAGGAGATGGACAATTTTCTACAACTTTACAATCATCAAAAGCTATATAAAGAAGAAATAGAACACCTAAACACACCAATTACAAGCAGTGAAATTGAAACAGTAATCAAAACCCTCCCCCCCCAAAACAGCCCATGACCAGATGGCTTTACAAATGAATTCTACCAAACGTTCTGAAGCAAACTAGTGCCTACCCCTCACAAACTCTTTCAAAATATTGAAAAGGAAGGGATACTACAACTTTTTTTCTTATTTGGGGTTATTAGGTTAATTTAGATTCAACATTACTTGGAAAATGTTTCTGCCTATTTTTTTCTGAAATAATTTATATAATATTGATGTGATTTCTTCTTAAAATGTTGATAAAATTTAGCAGTGAAACTATCTGATTATGGAGTTTTCAGTGTGGGAAGATTTTATGTATTCTATTTTACTTATTTTTTTAAAATATTTTTATTATTGTGCTGCACTTTGAAGCTGTCCAC